>NW_025409471.1:0-2161 GCF_002201575.2 Neomonachus schauinslandi
AAGCCAAAACCCAGCAGGAGAAGAGAAATAATAAAGATCAGAGCAGAAATCAATGAAATAGAAACTAAAAGAACAGTAGAACAGATCAACGAAACAAGGAGCTGGTTCTTTGAAAGAATTAACAAGATTGATTAATCCCTGGCCAGACTTAGCAAAAAGAAAAGAGAAATGACCCAAATCAACAAAATTATGAATGAAAGAGGAGCGATCACAACCAACAGCAAAGAAATACAAACACTTATAAGAACATATTATGAGCAACTCTATGCCAGCAAATTAGATAACCTGGAAGAAATGGATGCATTCCTAGAGATGTATCAACTACCAAAACTGAACCAGGAAGAAATAGAAAACCTGAACAGACCTACAACCACTAAGGAAATTGAAGCAGTCATCAAAAATCTCCCAAAACACAAAAGCCCAGGGCCAGATGGCTTCCCAGGGCAATTGTACCAAACATTTCAAGAAGAATTAATACCTTTTCTTCTGAAACTGTTCCAAAAAATAGAAATGGAAGGAAAACTTCCAAACTCATTTTATGAGGCCAGCATTACCTTGATCCCAAAACCAGACAAAGACCCCATCAAAAAGGAGAATTACAGACCAATATCCCTGATGAACATGGATGCAAAAATTCTCACCAAAATACTAGCCAATAGGATCCAACAGTACATCAAAAGGATTATTCACCACGACCAAGTGGGATTTATCCCTGGGCTGCAAGGTTGGTTCAACATCCGCAAATCAATCAACGTGACACAATACATTAACAAAAGAAAAAACCAAAATCATATGATCCTCTCAATAGATGCAGAAAAAGCATTTGACAAAGTACAGCATCCTTTCTTGATCAAAACTCTTCAGAGTAGAGGCATTGAGGGTACATACCTCAATATCATAAAAGCCATCTATGAAAAACCTACAGCGAATATCATTCTCAATGGGGAAAAACTGAGAGCTTTCCCCCTAAGGTCAGGAACGTGGCAGGGATGTCCACTATCACCACTGCTATTCAACATAGTATTGGAAGTCCTAGCCACAGCAATCAGACAACAAAAAGAAATCAAAGGCATCCAAATCAGCAGAGAAGAAGTCAAACTCTCACTCTGCAGATGATAGGATACTTTATGTGGAAAACCCCAAAGACTCCACCCCAAAACTGCTAGAACTCATACAGGAAAATTCAGTCAAGTGGCAGGATATAAAATCAATGCACAGAAGTCAGTGGCATTCCTATATACCAACAACAAGACAGAAGAAAGACAAATTAAGGAATCGATCCCATTTACAATTGCACCCAAAACCATAAGATACCTAGGAATAAATCTAACCAAAGAGGCAAAGGATCGGTACTCAGAAAACTATAAAATACTCATGAAAGAAATTGAGGAAGACACAAAGAAATGGAAAAACGTTCCATGCTCATGGATTGGAAGAACAAATATTGTGAAGATGTCAATGCTACCTAGAGCAATCGACACATTCAATGCAATCCCCATCAAAATACCATCCACTTTTTTCAAAGAAATGGAACAAATCATCCTAAAATTTGTATGGAACCAGAAAAGACCCCAAATAGCCAGAGGAATGTTGAAAAAGAAAAGCAAAGCTGGTGGCATCACAATTCCAGACTTCCAGCTCTATTACAAAGCTGTCATCATCAAGACAGTATGGTACTGGCACAAAAACAGGCACATAGATCAATGGAACAGAGTAGAGAGCCCAGAAATGGACCCTCAAGTCTATGGTCAACTCATCTTGAACAAAGCAGGAAAGAATGTCCAATGGAAAAAAGACAGTCTCTTCAACAAATGGTGTTGGGAAACTTGGACAGCCACATGCAGAAGAATGAAACTGAACCATTTCCTTACACCCCACACAAAAATAGACTCAAAACGGTTGAAAGACCTCAATGTGAGATAGGAGTCCATCAAAATCCTCAAGGAGAACACAGGCAGCAACCTCTTCGACCTCAGCCGCAGCAACTTCTTCCTAGAAACATCGCCAAAGGCAAGGGAAGCAAGGGCAAAAATGAACTATTGGGACTTCATCAAGATAAAAAGCTTTTGCAAAGCAAAGGAAACAGTCAACAAAACCAAAAGACAACTGACAGAATGGGAGAAGATATTTGCAAATGACTTATCAGATAAAGGGCTAGTAT
>NW_025409471.1:2261-14360 GCF_002201575.2 Neomonachus schauinslandi
AAACTCAACACCCAAAGAACAAAGAATCCAATCAAGAAATGGGCAGAAGACACGAACAGACATTTTTCCAAAGAAGACATCCAAACGGCCAACAGACACATGAAAAAGTGCTCAATATCGCTCAGCATCAGGGAAATCCAAATCAAAACCTCAATGAGATACCACCTCACACCAGTCAGAATGGCTAAAATTAACAAGTCAGGAAACGACAGATGTTGGCGGGGATGCGGAGAAAGGGGAACCCTCCTACACTGTTGGTGGGAATGCAAGCTGGTGCAGCCACTCTGGAAAACAGTAGGGAGGTTCCTCAGAAAGTTGAAAATGGATGCATTCCTAGAGATGTAAGTTGAAAATAGATGTAAGTGGAAAATAAAAGATGTTAATAAATAAATAAAATAAAATAAATAAATAATAAATAAATAAATAAAAAGATGTAAGTTGAACATAGAGAATTTATTTTGAAAATAATAAATCCAGCAATTGCACTACTGGGTATACACCCCAAAGATACAAAAGTAGGGATCCGAAAGTGTACGTGGACCCCAATGTTTATAGCAGCAATGTCCACAATAGCCAAACTGTGGAAAGAGCCAAGATGTCCATGGACAGATGAATGGCTAAAGAAGCTGTGGTATATATATATACAATGGAATATTATGCAGCCATCAAAAGGAATGAGATCTTGCCATTTGCAACGACGTGGATGGAACTGGAGGGTATTATGCTGAGCGAAATAAGTCAGTCAGAGAAAGACATGTATCATATGACCTTACTGATATGAGGAATTCTTAATCTCAGGAAACAAACTGAGGGTTGCTGGAGTGGGGGGTGTGGGGGAGGGATGGGCTGACTGGGTGATGGACACTGGGGAGGGTATGTGCTCTGGTAAGCGCTGTGAATTGTGCGAGACTGTTGAATCTCAGATCTGTACCTATGAAACAAATAATGCAATATATGTTAAGAATAAAAAGAAGATAGCAGGAGGGGAAGAATGAAGCGGGCGAAATCGGAGGGGTAGACGAACCATGAGAGACTATGGACTCTGAAAAACAAACTGAGGGTTCTAGAAGGGAGGGGGGTGGGAGGATGGGTTAGCCTGGTGATGGGTATTGAGGAGGGCACGTTCTGCATGGAGCACTGGGTGTTTTGCACAAACAATGAATCATGGAACACTACATCTAAAACTAATGATGTAATGTATGGGGATTAACATAACAATAAAAAATTAAAATAAAATAAAATAAAAAATAAAACCATAATGATATATATATTACATACCCATCAGAATGGCTAAGATTTAAAAAACTGACAATACTAAGTGTTCATGAATATACACGGAGAAATTAGAACTCATACACTGCTGGTGGGAATGGAAAATGGTACTACTTTAGAAAACAATTTGGCAGTTTCGTAACAAGGGAATATAAAGAGACATGAGACTTACGGGTGATAGATATGTTAACTGCCTGAATAACGGTTATGGTTTCATATGCATATACATAGGTCAAAACTATCAAATTATACACTTCATATATGTGCAGTTTACCTAACTAAAGCTGTTGGGGGGGAAAAATGCTCTATTATAGGGAAAAAAATCTAAAACAGTGGCTGAGACACAGATGGAAAGAAGGATATGAAACATGGGCGCCTGGGTGGCTCGGTCATTAAGCATCTGCCTTTGGCTCAGGTCACGATCCCTGGGTCCTGGGATCGAGCCCTGATCCGGCTCCCTGCTCCGCGGGGAGCCTGCTTCTCCCTCTCTCACTCTGCCTGCTTGTGTTCCCTCTCTCACTGGGTCTCTCTCTGTCAAATAAATAAAAAATTTAAAAAAAAAAGAAGGATATGAAACAATACAAGATGAAGCTAGAGTACTGTGGTCTTTCACCTTAGAGCAATGAGAAGTAATAGCTAAGCTTTAAGCAAGGGGGTAACGTGATGAAACATGAATTTTTAAAGATTATGATATCTATGGTTGCAGTGTAGACCAAGATTCTGGGAGGTGGAATGACAGGGAAAACAGTCCTGAGGTTATTTCAGTATTCTAGGAGAAAAATAATGGTAACCTGACCTTGGGTGAAGGCACAGAAGAGAAGCGGAGTTAACAACACATCAGGTGTGCCATTCCCATGACAAAACATAGAGTGGAAATTATAGCCCTTTGGCGGAGAGTATTCAACAGTTCTCTATTCTCATATAAAACATATTTCTGAGATGAGTAGCTCATGAGTGTTGTGTGGTACAGCACTATACAAGATGGGCACATATTACTACAGTAATATACATACAAAGGCTTTCTACTTATACAATGGTCCTACCTTTACGATCCTGGCCAACTTGTACAATTAGCGACTTGCAACTCATATAATTAGAGCAAGGCAACTTGGAATCCTCTGAAGCTGTTCCAGATGACTCAGTTAAGTCAAGGTCATCCATAAAATTAATTTGCTTTTTGACCTACAAATAAAAAATACTATTTCAAAATGTCCCCCAAATAGTCATAAAATATACTAAGTGTAGAGAGATGATAAATACCCATCTTTTTATAAGAGCAAAAACATAGGTACTTTTTAAAAGAACCGATTTTTATCAAAACGATCTTTATCAATAATTAGTACTTCGCAAAAACTTTTTTTTTTTTAAGGTTTTATTTATTTGACAGAGAGAAAGACAGCCAGAGAGCGAACACAAGCAGGGGGAGTGGGAGAGGGAGAAGCAGGCTTCCCGCGGAGCAGGGAGCCTGATGTGGGGCTCGATCCGAGGACTCTGGGATCATGACCTGAGTCGAAGGCAGACACTTAACGACTGAGCCACCCAGGCGCCCACTTCTGAAAACCTTTTTCACAATAAATGTCTATACAACAAAGGAAGATTTTCTAGGTTTTCACTATGCCCTTCCTAAAGTAGTTTTTTACCATGGAATAATATTTCTAATAAATATTATTTATCAAAGTAATATAATAAAGCCAAAATTAAAAAAAATAAATGAAATAGAATTATGCATATTTTTTTACCTCTTTCTTTTCATGAGATGTTTCCTTTGCAGGTCTAAAAAAAAAGACAATTCTTTTCAGGCAAGTATTAAATACTTAAAATACAAAGAATATCTAAATCATATCTAAACAATGTTATTAATAATATTAACTAAGCATTAAATTTAGATCAAATGGACATAAAGCAAAGGAAAAGCATAACGTTACTTGCGTTATTTGGTACAAAGAAATATACCACATTTTTGGTTGTCATTTTCAATTAAGACAAGCTTTTATTGGCTCTAAAATCTATTGGGAAAGTGCAAGTTAGGTTCTTATATGAAAGAAACCCTTTTTTAATAATCATGATACTAGTGTTTTGAGGATTTACTGTCCAACTACTATGCATTATTATGAACCCCTTACACATCTTAAAAGTATTTTTAACCTCACAACAATCTTATAAACATGGGTAATTATATTAGGTATTTTACAGAGGAAGAAAATGAGGCACAGAAAGAATTAACTTCCCCAAGCCCATACAGCTGGTCAGGAGTAGACCCAGAATTCAAATCCAGGATACGTGCCTTCAAAACGTGTGTTTTACAGTATGTGGTGAAGGTAATATTTAAGTGTTTCCAAGTAATATGACAGCAAATGAATCTACTATTATTCCATTTCTAGCTATAATTATAAATAATAATTTATGAATCTTACACATATTTTTTTAAAATAAGAAGACTTCATACCTAGGCAATATTGAAAATCTACTTTCCATAAACTAAAGATCTGCTTCTTCTGAAGAAGTTCATCAATGGCATTCATCTATTCATTCAACTGTTTATTCACAAATATATACTTACTGAGCACACAATATGTGTCAATGACACTGTTGGTACAGGAACCACGGCTCTTGTCATTTAGAACTTTATAATCTAAAAGTAATAATCTATGATAGATTAATAGTTTATTTTTCAATTATAAATAAAGTCTTTCCCCAGAATCGAAACAAATATTAACTTAATGCAACCAGATACTTCAAAGTCCCTAACAAAACCATAGCTATTCATGATACTGTCAAAGGCACTGAAGATCTAAAATCATCAAGGAATGATTAGTTCTACTCAGAATGGCCTAAGAGTTTGTATATTTACTATCATTTATATACTTTTAAGTCTGTGAATGATAGTATCTGCACATTCAATTATATGAGAATACTCCACTATGGAACCAATTCTGAATCAACAACTTCTTGCCACGGGGACCTGGGTGGCTCAGTCGTCAGGCGCCCACTTCTGAAAAACTGCCTTTGGCTCAGGTCATGGTCCCAGGGTCCTGGGATCGAGCCCCACATCGGGCTGCCTGTTCAGCGGGAGTCTGCTTTTCCCTCTCCCACTCCCCCTGCTTGTGTTTCCTCTCTCGCTATGTCTCTGTCAAATAAAATCCAAAAAAACCTCCCCCAAACCAAAAAAACAACCTCTTGCCACAAAACTACATGAATAGGAGTACTAAGGACAATTTCTGTAATCTTGAAAAGATAATGCAATACAGGGGAGCCTAGGTGGCTCAGTCATTAAGCATCTGCCTTCAGCTCAGGTCATGGTCTCAGGGTTCTGGGATCGAGCCCCACATCGGGCTCCCTGCTCGGTGGGAAGCCTGCTTCTCCCTCTCCCACTCCCCCTGCTTGTGTTCCCTCTCTCGCTGTCTCTCTCTCTCTGTCAAATAAATAAATAAAATCTTTTTAAAAAATGAAATTTAAAAAATTAAAAAAAATAAAATTCTATAAGAGAAGTATAAGGGGTTTGGAATGCAGAAAATATTCCTATTTTGTAAAATGAATTTTCGTAAATTATATAATATGAAGTCACTGTTGAAAAATTTGGTGTGGTGCATATAGAAATATATTCTCTTTAAAAAGGAAGGTTAATAGCATGCATGCAAGGTCCCTTCAAGAGAAGATTCACTGCATTAGGAACATCTTGGTTTATAGCACAAGGATCATCAAATCAAATGTTTATATAGAATATGGGACAAGCTGACATACGAAATCTCTTGGTAATATTCAGATCAATTTGAGAGTCCAACATTTGAACACTCAAGCTCAACGGAACCAAAACCAAAAACCTAATAGCTAGCAATTTTGTTGGTAATAAGGTAGAGTGCCAGTGTAGCAGGTAACTTCCTTTTGCAACTCAGCAGATATTAAAAGCATTCTAAAATTTGCATAAGACATGACACCAAACCGAACACTTTAAATATACTTTGTTAAACAATCAGTACACTGTAGACCTAAACTCATTTTTTCAAATGGTCGCATATTACATTGTCTCATAGGGGTGACAACTTACTTCCTTATTGATGGCTATTTAGACCATCTCCAACTTTTTGATATGAGAATGCTATAATAAATATCCTTAACATATCTGTCATATTTTATATATACAATAATGTACACTAAATGTCCTTAGAATGTGTTCGTGTGTGTGTGTGTGTGCGTGTGTGTTTACACAAGTCATGTTTTCCTATAGGATCTAGTCCTGGCAATGAAACATTGGAATAAAGGGACAGCATATGGGGCGCCTGTGTGACTCAGTCATTAAGCGTCTGCCTTCGGCTCAGGGTATGATCCCTGGGTGCCGGGATCGAGCCCCGCATTGGGCTCCCTGCTCCGCAGGAAGCCTGCTTCTCCCTCTCCCATTCCCCCTGCTTGTGTTCCTTCTCTCGCTGTGTCTCTCTCTGTCAAGTAAAGAAATAAAATCTTTTAAAAAAATTAAAAAATAAATTTAAAAAAGGGACAGCATATTTAAAATTTTTGAAACACACTGCTAAATCACCCTTCAGAAAGGATTTACCAATTTCATCTAACAACAGTGTATAGGAATGCCTTTTTCCTCCCATTTGCTAACTTTGGTTATTATTTTTTGAATAAAATATTTATCACTATGACTGCAAAAAATGATATCTCGTTATTTGCATTTTTCTGATTCGCACCCAGGATGGACTATTCTTACTAAAAATATAAAATTTGTTAATCATGAATGTTAGCTCCAACTAGAATTTGTTTTATAGGAAAATAATAATTACCTACTATTTAAATATTGCCACAGGCTTACCCATCAGAATCTTCCTTTTTCCCAACAGGAAAGAGGTGGTTTTCAGTTTTTCCACTCTCTCTTTGTTGAATTAGTCTAGCAGCAGCAGCAGCGACAGCATACAGGTTTTCTAATACTGCCGTCTCATTACTTTGGTGTCTCTTCTTTTCTTCATTAATCTTTAATGGAAATTTGATACTAAGGATAATTGTTACTACTTTATTCATTAAAAAGAACTTTTTTTCATTAATTATAAATTTCTTAAAGGTTTTATTTATTTATTTATTTATCAGAGAGAGAGCACAAGCAGGGGGAGGGAGGTACAGACAGAGGGAGAAGCAGGCTCCCCGCTGAGCAGGGAGCCCGATGCGGAACCCGATCCCAGGACCCTGGGATCAGACCTGAGCCGAAGGCAGACTCTTAAGGACTGAGCCACCCAGTCATCCCAGAACTTTTTTTCATTAATTATATCATTTGACTCTTAGTTTGTCATAATTTTAATCGATAAAAACATTTTGTGTTTAACTTTATCATTATAAATAATTGCAATTTTTATAAGTTCTGCTTCATTTCCGTTTGAATAAAAACAGCAGAATTGGGACGCATGGGTGGCTCAGTTGGTTAAGCGTCTGCCTTCAGCTCGGGTCTCATCCAGGGTCCTGGGATCGAGCCTTGCATCAGGCTCCTTGCTCAGCGGGAAGCCTGCTTCTCCCTCTGCCTGACGCTCCTCCTGCTTGCGCGCTCTCTCTCTCGCTCTGACAAAGAAATAAAATCTTTTAAAAATAATTAATTAATTAAAACAGCAGAATTTTCCAAAATTTGAAAAAGGGCTTTCTTAATTTTGTATTCATATCCACGCTTTGCTACCTAACATTCCCACCCCACCCCATCTGACCAGCAGATACAAAGAAATAAAAAGACAAAGACACAAAATTTGTCCTCGTCTGTCGTGACCACCTGGATTTTGCAAAAACAGCCATATTGAAAGGATGTGACATTGTGGAGCTCCAGGGGCAAAGAGTTTTCCTCTTTCTGCACTGAGCTATTTTTTCGCCAATTGCCTTTTACAATTCTTTTTTCATTTGGATCCTAGGGTTATCAAAAAAGTGGCAGTGTTCATTAAAATATAGGAACCAAAGTTCACCACAACACAAAAAGAACAGAGTGAAACTGATATTAGTGTAGAATTTTGGGAAATGAGTAATGCTCCCCAAATTCCACATTCATGGTTATCATAAACTTTTATAGCTAGAGGGTATAAAAGTAATTATCAACTTTAATCCCATTTTCCACTGATCAATGGGAGTAGAACCAAAAAAGGTTAAAGGACTTGTCCAAAGTTCCTAAAGTGGCATTACCTAGCATCTTATGGCACCAAAAGAGATGATACAATTCTTTAATGCTGAATCAGGTAAGTTATCAAACAAATTCATTAAATTAATCAGATACATTAAAAGTATGACACGGGCACAGTAATTTAATATCTTAATTGGGGACAAGGTGCTTAGCTACATTTTCTTTTAAAGGAGGATATCTCTAGGTTTTTGTCTATTTTTAAAACTCAATTCACCTCAAAAGTCAGTTCTCTCCCTTTGAGTTAAATACTGAGGGTTTCGGAAGGTTTATGCTACCTACATTATAAAAATCATACATGTCAAAATGTACCATATTTTATTAAACATAATATGAACGTTTGACTCAACAGAAACATGTGAGAATGGTGACCAAAAAAAAAAAAGTGGAGGGGGGCGCCTGGGTGGCTCAGTCAGTTGGGCCTCTGACTCTTGATTTTGACTCAGCTCATGATCTCAGGGTTGTGGGATTGAGCCCCGCATCAGGCACCAAGCTCAGTGGGGAGTCTACTTCTCTCCGTCTCTCTCTCTCCCTCTCTCTCTCTCTCTCTCTCTCCCTTTGCCCCTCCCCTTGCTCATGCTCTCTAAATAAATAAATAAATCTTAGAAAAAGAGGCTGTTTAAGAAACATGTGGAGGAAAAAAGTGATAATACAAATATTTGTTATTAAAAATATCTCAAAGTGGTCCTGCTGGAATGCTAAGTTCCAAGAGTGAGTACAAAGCAGAAAAGATTGCACATACTGAAACAATAAATAGGTTTAGCTGAAATACTTGTTTATATCCTTTCTCTTAGTCATTGCTTCTTTCCCATTTTATTGTTTATGGAAATGCAATTTATACTTAAGCCAATAGATAAAAATAAAAACCCTAGAGATGGGGCACCTGGATGGCTCAGCGTTAAGCGTCTGCCTTCAGCTCAGGTCATGATCCCAGGGGCCTGGGATGGAGCCCCATGTCAGGCTCCCTGCTCAGCAGAGAGTCTGCTTCTCCCTGTCTCTCTCCCTCTGCCTCTCCCCCGGCTCATGCTCGTGCACACACATGTGCTCTCTAATAAATAAATAAATGTTAAAAAAAACAACAACACTAGAGATTATTATATATCTTTTTTAAAGATTTATTTATTTTAGATAGAGAGCATGAGCAGGAAGGGCAGAGGGAGAAGGAGAGAGAAACTAAAGCACACTCCACGCTGAGCACAGAGCCCAACGCGGGGCTCACTCTCATGAACCTGAGATCACAACCCAAGCCAAAACCAAGAGTCGGATGCTCAACTGTGCCACCCAGATGTGCCAACATAATTGCATTTTTTTAAGTTTTTTTTTTTTTAAGATTTTATTTATTTATTTGACAGAGAAAGACACAGCGAGAGAGGGAACACAAGCAGGGGGAGTGGGAGAGGGAGAAGCAGGCTTCCCGCTGAGCAGGGAGCCCAATGCGGGGCTCGATCTTAGGACCCCGGGATCGTGACCTGAGCCTAAGGCAGAGGCTTAGCGACTGAGCCACCCCAGGTGCCCCGATAATTGCATTTTTTAAGGAATTTTCTTTACGGTTACTCTGCTTCATGAGGTCACATGGTGCATAGCTCAATTAGTTTCCCAGGTCATATGCCACTTGGGAGACTTACAGAGAAACTTAAGGAAAACCAATCATAAGAATGTTTTCCTGCACTCCTATCATTTAGATAGCAGAAATAATCTATTTCCGAACACAATTACGTATTTAGACAACCCCATGTTATACACGAACTTTTTTCCTAAGTGGAAAATCAAAATGACTCAGATAATTGATAAAGAGAAAAAACAAAAGAGCAGTAGCAAAGTGAACCTCTACCTCTTTTTGAAGTTGAACTTTCTTTTTTTCCAAATCCCAGATGTCTATCTGTAACATGCCTATCTCATTCTTAAACTTTTGAACATCTTGCTGTAATTCTTCTTTTAGACGTACTTCTGATGTTCTGTAACTACATGGTGGAGAAGAACTCACATTTTCTAATTTGGGTTCCATACTTCTATAGGTATTAGTACTGTTATTAACTGCACAGAATGGCTTCTGGAACAAGACTTTTGTTTTCTTGTAAGTGTTTGTAACGGCAGAACTATGGTGCCTCTTTATTTGAGCCATTTGTCTCACCTCATTGGAGCGGGAAAACCTTTTGTCAAAATGGCTTTCTGAATCACTAGACTGAGGTATACGTCCAATGTCTAATTTAGAATTAGTGCTATTTTGGTTCATACTTTTTGCCATTTGCACGTCAAACTCTTGGTCTTCTTTCACTTCAAACGTAGCGAGTGGGTTCCTTACTTTTTTAGTTTCTGTATCACTTTTAAAACTCTTATTTTTGTTAAAAGCATGCTCGGTGTCTGGTTTGTTATCATTTTCACAGTCTGATTTATTTTCACTTAAAGAAAAATCAGAAGATGCCTGGCAAGCATATTTGAGACGAGACTTTTTTTGTTCAGGAAATGCCTGAACTACTAGAGGGACAGGCACTGCAAATATATCCTTTTTTCTCACAATCAAGTCTATCATTTGTCAAGTTAGAAGGTATTTCCATTAAGTTTGCTCCTTCTTTAAAGTTACCACGTAGTGACTCTTCCTTAGCATAAGGAGCAATTTTGTGTCTTTCACAAGTTGCACCGAACTTCCGCTTTAACTCACTGGTGATGTGTTTTAGATTATTTTTCCACACTAATTTGCCTTGTTTGATCGAGATTTCCTCACGCTTTTGCACAGAAGGATGTTCTGAATATACAGATATATTATCCTTTCTATCACATTTCTTATTCATTTCTGGTTCTCGAGACTTTTTTTGCAGATGCAAAAGTGGAACGTTAATTTGCTGGGCTAGATTTTCACATGTCTTTTCTGCCAGGATACATGTTTGTGAAATACCTTTATCCTTAAGTAATCAAGTATGGACAAAGAAAAATTAGAAAGTAATTAAAATTGAACTGTTAAATTTCTTAATCTATGTTAAGCTGCTCCCAAGTCACTATATTGTAACAAAGAAGTGACAAATAACTCGCCCTAGCTTAAGACAGAAGAAAAACATAAATCCATAAACTTAACTTTGTCAGTTTTTTTGAAATAAACAATTCATTACATGTTACATCTACCAAAAAATGAATTAGATTATTTTTTAATGTTGCAAACTTAAAAGCATTTTATCTCACCATACTTAAGAATATATATATTTATATATATATATAAATTATATTATAATTTTCATATTTAAGAATAGTGAGCCCCTACAGTGCATTTGAGGATTTTCTTTAAAGATTAATAACTAGAGAATAGGCAAATTTTCAATTATTAGGAGCCAAGATCAATTAACATCAATCAGAAAGAAAATTCCTAAATCTTAATTCAAATTATGTACTATGATAGTGTTATACATCACTATAATTATCTGCTTATATACAGCTCTAATATAATGTCCACTGAGAGTGGATGAGAAAAATGTTAATAATACTTACTGATTTCCTATGCTGAAATGAAATAACTGAAAAAGTTATTGTTTATTACCCAACTACAAAGGTCCCACCCTGGAAGGTGTGATCCTACAATAGGCAATTGTGCTGATTTTATGACCCCACTCTCTGAAGTCAACTACACAGACATCGCAAGGCAAAATAAATCGTTTACCTTGGCATCAGTGACTGGCAATAGAGAACTGCACATTTTGAACCACTGAGAATAATTACTCCTTCTACACGAATCTAAGTCAGTAGTCATCATTATTGTACTGCTCATAATTTCAACTGCTTAAACATATGATTCAATATTTGATGTTACCTTCTTTATCACAAAAAAGTTACAAAAATGTGAAGAAGCAAACAATATTCAGGAATTTCTTTTTATCTCAATTCCAAGGATGAAGTTTAGCTATAAGTTACTATAAACTCTAACAATATTTTAAGTTTTGTAACTTGTAAAATTTTGTAAAAACTAAATATTAAATTATAAACTAATGACTTCAATATGTCCATTCAAAAGATCATTTCATTTGAACTAGGTTACATTATTAAAGCAGGAAAAACAATATAAAATCGGAAATTTAAATTTAACTTTTTCCATACCTTTAGGTGGTTATTTTCACTTTCATCAAGTCTTTTTTGCTCTTCCTCTGATGTCCTTTCTAAGTCTAGTTCTGCTGGCCAATCTATATATTTAGTTAAAATGGACTACTTAGAATGGTTAGATAAAAGCTATAACCTTCTTAAAAATAGAAAATAACATTTTATCAATTGGGAGTTTAAATTAAACTTAATCTTTAGCTGAATATTTACTTTAAGAAATACTTTTAATTATAGAAAACTTCAACAAACCATTTGGGAAATACTAAATGTCACCAGGTTAAAGACAAACAAACATCCCAAAGATTCATTCACAAGTTCATCCACCTAACATCAATGAACAAAACAATCAGAAACAAAATTTTATAATGCAGCAGAAACATATAAAATCACAACAGACTGTTCTTTACCTTGTAACAGCACCTCTTAACACCCAAAGCTTCAACTACAACATGATTCATGGTTTCCAAAATTATTAGTATTTTTTATGCCTTTATTAGTGTACAAGCTTCCTATGGGTGTATGTCCCTGATGAGTGTAAACACGCCTGAAATGTTTTCCTCTACTACTTGATAAATTTCTTCACATCTTTTAGGACACAGACTGCT
>NW_025409472.1:0-12441 GCF_002201575.2 Neomonachus schauinslandi
ATCCCCATCAAAATACCATCCACTTTTTTCAAAGAAATGGAACAAATAATCCTAAAATTTGTGTGGAACCAGAAAAGACCCCGAATTGCCAGAGGAATGTTGAAAAAGAAAAGCAAAGCTGGCAGCATCACAATTCCAGACTTCCAGCTCTCTCACAAAGCTGTCATCATCAAGACAGCATGGTACTGGCACAAAAACAGACACATAGATCAATGGAACAGAATAGAGAGCCCAGAAATGGACCCTCAACTCTATGGTCAACTCATCTTTGACAAGGCAGGAAAGAATATCCAATGGAAAAAAGACAGTCTCTTCAACAAATGGTGTTGGGAAAATTGGACAGCCACATGTGGAAGAATGGAACTGGACCATTTCCTTACACCACACACAAAAATAGACTCCAAATGGTTGAACGACCTAAATGTGAGACAGGAGTCCATCAAAATCCTAAAGGAGAACACGGGCAGCAACCTCTTCGACCTCAGCCACAGCAACTTCTTCCTAGAAACATTGCCAAAGGCAAGGGAAGCAAGGGCAAAAATGAACTCTTGGGACTTCATCAAGATAAAAAGCTTTTGCAAAGCAAAGGAAACAGTCAACAAAGCCAAAAGACAACCGACAGAATGGGAGAAGATATTTGCAAATGACATATCAGATAAAGGGCTAGTATCCAAAATCTATAAAGAACTTATCAAACTCAACACCCAAAGAACAAATAATCCAATCAAGAAATGGGAAGAAGACATGAACAGACATTTTTCCAAAGAAGACATCCAAATGGCCAACAGACACATGAAAAAAGTGCTCAACATGGCTCGGCATCAGGGAAATCCAAATCAAAACCTCAATGAGATACCACCTCACACCAGTCAGAATGGCTAAAATTAACAAGTCAGGAAACGACAGATGTTGGCGGGGATGCGGAGAAAGGGGAACCCTCCTACACTGTTGGTGGGAATGCAAGCTGGTGCAGCCACTCTGGAAAACAGTATGGAGGTTCCTCAAAAAGCTGAAAATAGAGCTACCATATGATCTAGCAATTGCACTACTGGGTATTTACCCCAAAGATACAAATGTAGGGACCTGAAGGGGTATGTGCACCCCAATGTTTATAGCAGCAATGTGCACAATAGCCAAACTGTGGAAAGAGCCAAGATGTCCATCAACAGATGAATGGATAAAGAAGATGTGGTATATATATATATATATATACAGTGGAATATTATGCAGCCATCAAAAGGAATGAGATCTTGCCATTTGCAACGACGTGGATGGAACTGGAGGGTATTATGCTGAGCGAAGTAAGTCAAACAGAGAAAGACATGTATCATATGACCTCACTGATACGAGGAATTCTTAATCGCAGGAAACAAACTGAGGGTTGCTAGAATGGGGGGTGGGGTGGGAGGGATGGGGTGACTGGGTGATAGACACTGGGGAGGGTATGTGCTCTGGTAAGTGCTGTGAATTGTGCAAGACTGTTGAATCTCAGATCTGTACCTCTGAAACAAATAATGCAATATATGTTAAGAAAAAAAAAGCAGGAGGGGAAGAATGAAGGGGGGGAAGTCGGAGGGGGAGACGAACCACGAGAGACGATGGACTCTGAAAAACAAGCTGAGGGTTCTAGAGGGGAGGGGGGTGGGAGGATGGGTTAGCCTGGTGATGAGTATTAAAGAGGGCACGTTCTGCATGGAGCACTGGGTGTTATGCACAAACAATGAATCATGGAACACTACATCTAAAATGAATGATGTAATGTATGGTGATTAACATAACAATAAAAAATTTTTAAAAACATTTATCAAGACTTAATCATGAAGAAATAGAAAAATATGAACAGACCAATAATAGTAAGGAGATTAAATCAGTATTTAAAAACCACCCAAGAAATTATAGCCCAGCACTATGTGGTCTCATTGGTGAATTCTACCAAACATGTAAATAAGACTTAATGTCGATCCTTATCAAACTCTTCCAAAAAAACTGAACTCCCAAACTCATTTTATGAGGCCTGATTTACCCTGATACTAAAGGCAGATAAAGGACACTACAAGAAAACTACAGACCAATATCCCTAATGAATATAGATGCAAACATTCTCAATAAAATATTAGAAACCAAATTCAACAGCACATTAAATGATCATAAACCAGGATCAAGCAGGATTTATCTCTAGGATGCAGGATGATTCAACATATGCAAATCAACAAATGTTATGCATCACATTAATAAAACGAAGGAGAAAAACCCCAGGATCATCTCAATAGATGCAGAAAAAACACTTGAGAAATTACAACATCCTTTCATGATCAAAACCACTCAACACATTGGGTATAGAAGGAACCGCAACATAATAAAGTCTATCTTTGACAAGCCCATAGCTAACATATTCAATGGTGAAAGACTGAAAAGCTTTTCCTCTAAGATGAGGAACAAGACAAAG
Source organism: Neomonachus schauinslandi (assembly GCF_002201575.2). NCBI lineage: Eukaryota > Metazoa > Chordata > Mammalia > Carnivora > Phocidae > Neomonachus > Neomonachus schauinslandi. The sequence continues at coordinate 2,447 of NW_025409472.1, forward strand.
GTACCCATTCTTACCATTCCTATTTAACAGAGTACTGGAAGTCCTAGGCAGAGCAATCAGGAAAGGGCGGGGGGGTGGGGGGGAAGCTAAGTAAAATGCATCCAAAAGGAAAAGATAGAAGTAAAATTGCCCTTTTTTGTAGATACCTTCTACAGGCATACATCATTTTATTGTGCTTCACAGATATGGCATTTTTTACAAATTGAAGTTTTGTGGTAACCCTGCATCAAGCAAGTCTATCAGTGCCATTTTCCCAACAGTATTTGCTTACCTCATGTCTCCATGAGAATTTGGTAATTCTCACAATATTTCAAACTTTCTCATTATTATATTTGGCATGGTGATCTGTGATTAGTGATTACAAGTCACTGAAAGCTCAGATAATAGCATTTTTTAGCAATAAAGTTTTTAAATTAAAGTATGTATATTAAATTAGACATAATGCTATATAACACACTTAATAGACTATAGCATAGTGTGAACATAACTTTTAATAGGTATTGGGAAACCAAAAAATTCATTCAACTTGCTTTATTGTGAAATTCACTTTATTGCAGTGGTCTGGAACTGAACACTCAATATCTCTGAGTTATGCCTGGGTATAGAAAACCCTCAAGACTCAACCAAAAAACTGTTAGAACTAATCAGTGAATTCAGCAATGTTGCAGGGTACAAAATCACTATACAAAATCAGTTGCATTTCTCTATACTAACAACAAAATATCTGAAAAAGTAATAAAGAAAACAATCCCATTCACAATAGCATTAATAACAATAAAGTACTTAGGAATAAATTCAGTCAAGGAGATGAAAGATCTGTATCCTGAAGACTACAAGATTTTGATGAAAGAAATTGAAGAAGACACAAACAAATGGAAAGGTATCCTGTGTTCATGGATTGAAAGAATTAATTTTGTTAAAATGTCCATACTATGCAAAACCATCTATAGATTCAATATAGTTCCTATAAAATTCCAATGGCATTTTTCACAGAAATAGAAAAAACAACCTTAAAGTTTGTATGGAATCACAAAAGAACCTGGATAGCCAAAGCAATCCAGAGAAATATCAAAGCTGGAAGCCTCACACTTCCTGATTTCAAATTACACTACAAAGCTCCAGTAATCAAAATGATGTGGTACTGTCATAAAAATAGACATAGACCCATGGAATAGAATCCAGAGCCCAGAAATAAACCCTCACAAATACAGTCAACTAATACTCAATACTCTTTTCCATATGGTGATGGTTAAACTGGATAACCACATGTAGAAGAATGAAATTGGACTTCTTAAGACCACTCACAAAAAATTAACTCAAAGAGGATTAAAGACTTAAAAATAAGAACTTAATGGTAAAACTATAAGAAAATATAGGGGGAAAATCCTTGACATCAATCTTGGAAATAATTTTTTTGGATATGACACCAAAAACACAAGCAACAAAAGCAAAAATTAGTGGGATTGCATCAAACTAAAAATCTTATGCATAGTTAAGGAAACCATCAACAAAATTAAAAGGCAACTCATGGAATATATTCTTAAATCATATTCTGATAAAGTGTTGATATCCAAAATATATAAAGAACTCATACAACTCACTAGCAAAAAACAAAAACAAACAAACAAAAATCTAATTTAAAAATGGATAGAGGACCTGAACAGACACTTTTCCAAAGAAGACATACAGATGGCCAACAGACACATGAAAAGATGTTCAACATCACTAATCATCAGGGAAATGCAAATCAAAACCACAATGAGATCTCATCTCACACCAATCAGGATGGCTAGTACCAAAAAGACAAGAAATAAGTCTTGGCAAGAATGTAAAGAATAGGGAACCCTTGTGCACTGTTGCTGAGAAAGTAAATTGGTGCTCTTACTTGGAAAACAATATGGAGGTTCCTAAAACGTGTAAATAGAGCTACCATGTAACCAAGCAATCCCACTTCTGGGTATATATCCAAAAGAAAGAAAAACATACCAAAGAGATATCTGTACTCCCATGTTCATTGCAGCCTTATTCACAACAGCCAGGATATGGAAACAATCTAGGTGTCTGTCAATGGATGAATGGATAGAGAAGATGGGTATACACAGACAATGGAATATTGTTTAGCCATAAGAAAGAAGGAAATTTTGCCATTTGCAACCATATGGATGGACCTTGAAGGCATTATGCTAAGTGAAATAAATCAGACAGAAAAAGACAAATACTATATGATATTGCTTATATATTGCATCTAAAAAAAGCCAAACTCATAGAAACAGAGAATAGTAGTGGTTACAAGGGGATGGGAGAAATGGGTAGATATTGGTCAAAGTGTACAAACTTCTGGTTATAAGATGAATAAGTTCTGGAAAACTAATATATAGCATGTTGATTATAGTTGATAAACTGTATCATATACCCGAAAGTTACTAAGAGAGTAGATTTTGAATGTTCCCACCATAACAAAGAAATGGCAATTATGTGACATGATGGAGCTGTTAGCTAACTCTATGGAGTGATCATTCCAATATGTGTAAGTGTATCAAATCAATACAGTTGTATACCTTAAACTTACACAATATTACATGTCAATTATATTTCAATAAAACTGTAAAAATTGACATTAAAATAAGAAAGTAAAAAAATCATCAAGGCTAAAGATAAGGAATGCCTTCACTTGGATGTTGTGGTCCTATATTAATGCCAGTTTTTGGAACAGTCAGTGTTTACTGACTGATTTGAAATTCTTACTCTTAAATATTGATGGGAGGTAGCTCAACCAGTGGTTAATTTGAAAAAAACAACAACAGAGAAACTAACTTGTATTACATGCTTACTATGGACCAGGTACTGTGTCAAATAATTTCACATCTGCCTTGATGGTAGGCAAGGATTAAGTTGAATTGAATTTTGAGTCTCTTGTGTCAAACGTATAGTTTAGTACATAGTGAGCCTTCAAAAGTGTTTGTTGAATGTTACTTCTCCTTATACACCAGGATCAAGTAAGTTTTATCCCAGAAATGGAATGATTATTCAACATTAGACTGTATTAACCATGTCTTTTATTTTGTGTTCTGATACCCTGACATCTGGGGCCTTGCTTTCCCTGGAAGGACTAACCTGCTGTAGTTAGCCAATTCCTAGAGATATTAAACAACTCACCCATAAACGTGCTTTTCAAAATGTGATTTTCAAAAGAACCAACCAATACAGAGCCCACAGGACAGCACCTAATTTACTGGGTTCTCACACTGTAGACCTCTATCCCCTTATCCTAATAATTCCAGGACCAGGTACCAAACCACTACAGACAGTCCCTGTGCCCCAGAGCCTGCTGAAATTATTCAGATTACTCAATTCTGAGCCAGTTTACCCTGCCTCACCCCTTCCTTCCTCAGAAGCCACAATAAAGCCTCTTGCTCACAGTTTCCCCTTCTTCCCCTCTGACCAGCCCCAGTGTTTCCATGTGTGGCCCACCATGGCATGGTGTATCCCCTCCTCTTGGGAACAGTGAGTAATAAGCTGTCTTTTCAATGCTAATCATTTCCAGATCTGTTAGCCTTACTATATCTCAAATTTTCTGTTAATACACTATATTTTAAAACAGACAATCAAGAAGCATTCAATTGAATTAAACTGAAGTCTTCTGCACAATTTATCTAGTGGCAACTAATATGAAATAAGTGATAGCTTAATCTAAAAACACTTAGAAAATTCTAATTGACAGTGAAATATATATAGCAAGTAATCCTCATTGAACATTCATTTCTGATAAAATATTGGCTATATTTAGGAGTATATCAATGTGTAGTAATATTGATAATAATATTAGCTCATAGTTTTCATTTACTGAACACTTTAACATATTAACTCTCAGAACAACCATATAAAGTACACAAAGGAATTTATATTGTTCTCATTTTTATTGCTGGAGCTGTACATTTTCAGTGTGATTAAATTATTCAACCATATACAGCCTTTGGAACAAAAATAGAACTTTTAAAATTTATTTTTGTAAAATAGCCAAAAATACTAAAAGGCAACCTATGGAATGGGAGAAGATACTTACAAATGTCTTATCAGATTAAGGGCTAGTATCCAAAATCTATAAAGAGCTTATCAAACTCAACACCCAAAAAACAAGAAATCCAGTTAAGAAATGGGCAGAAGACATGCACAGACATTTCTCCAAAGAAGACATACAAATGGCCAACAGACACATGAAAAAATGCTCACTATCACTCATCATCAGGGAAATACAAATCAAAACCACCATAAGCTGCCACCTCATACCGGTCAGAATGGCTAAAATTAACAACTCAGGAAACAACAGATGTTGGTGAGGATGCAGAGAAAAGGGAACCCTCTTACACTACTAATGTAATCCGGTACAGCCACTCTGGAAAACAGTATGGAGGTTCCTCAAAAGGTTTAAAATAGAGCTACCCTATGACCCAGCAAGTGCACTATTAGGTATTTATCCAAAGGATACAAAGTGATTCGAGGGGGCACATGCACCCCAATGTTTATAGCAGCAATGTCCACAATAGCCAAAATATGGAAAGAACCCAGATGTCCATCAACAGATGAATGGATAAAGATGTGGTATATATAGTGGAATATTACTCAGCCATCAAAAAGAATGAAATCTTGCCATTTGCAGCAATGTGGATGGAACTAAAGGGTATTATGCTCAGCGAAATGTCAGTCAGAGAAAGACAAATACCATATTATTTCACTCATATATGGAATTTAAGAAACAAAACAGATGAACATAGGGGAAGGGAAGGAAAAATAAAATAAGATAAAATCAGAGAGGGAGGCAAACCATAGAGTCTCTTAACTCTAGGAAACAAACTGGGGGTTGTTGGAGGGGAGGTAGGTGGGTGAAGGGGTAATTGGGTGATGAGCATTAAGGAGGGCATTTGATGTAATGAGAACTGGGTGTTACATGCAACTGATTAATCACTAAATTCTACCCCTGAAATTAATAATACAGTATTTTTTAACTAAATTGAACTTAAAAAAAAATTTTAATTTATTTTTGTTACTTTTTGGTTACTACAATTGATTCATAAATATTACTTAAAAATATTGGGGATACAGATAAGGAATAATAATGATAGTCACCTATACTTGGAAGCCATCATGTTAACATTTAAGCTATAGCCACACATACACAAGAAGTAAAAATTGTTCTTCACAAAAAAACATTCTGAATGTCTTTCTATGTTAACAAATATTTACAAGATAACTCTTAGGGGATACTTCATAATCCATTGTATGGATATACTCTTGTTGGATTAGGTCCTTTCCAAGTTTTTGCAATAATTAACTTCCTCTTATGTCCATCTATGAACTTAGCTTATGTCTATGAGTCAGAAGATGATATCAAGTTTGACCTCTTTTCTAATTCACTGTTTTATGTAATAGGACATTAGTATTTCTTGTAGAATTTCCCTCATTTAAAACTTGAGACTGACAATTTCCACAGGATTGTTGTGAGGCTGAACACATGTAATACTCATAAAAATGCTTTGACAAATTAAAAAATATTTTCAAATGCTAATTTCCTTGACTAAATGTACATTTTATATCAACAGGTTTAAAACCTCAAAAAGGCTTTTGGACTCACTGGAAACTAGAAGAGCTCACCACAACAACCATACATGGTACTAAGAAAGCACCTTCAACATCTATAAAGGACAGGATTGAAAGGAGTCAAACACGTATAATGGCTGGTAAGTAAGTTTATTGTCAACTGCAGGATGAAATAGCCAAAATCAAGTATATTAAGTTATGGATTTACCATAATTTTCTATTAATTAATTCTTTGGAGGGTCTTAAAATAAGATTGGTGTTATAGTAGTTTGAATATTGCTTCACATTTTAGTTTTTCATTATAAAATGGTATGTGCTTAATTATGTCCTCCCATTTGCCTGTTATATTCTTATATTTACCTTCTATCCTACAATCTCATTAGTTCTAGTAGGCTTTATATAGATTTCTTAGGATTTTCTGCTTGGAAAATCCTGTCATCTGAGAATAAAGAGCATTTTACTTCTTCATTTCCAATCTATATGACTTTTGTTTCTTTTACATGCTTATGACTAGGACCTCTAAGAAAATGTTAACTAAAAGAGGTAAGAGTGGATATCCTTGCCTCATTCCTGACCTTAGAGGGGAAATGTTACATTATTTGCCTTTAAATAGATTTGGGCTGCCAGTTTTTATAGATGCCTTTTGTCAGGTTGAGGTAGTTTCATTCTCTTCTTGGCTTGCTGAGAATTTTTTTTTTAATGCATGGATAGATGTAGGATGCTTTTTAGCATCTATTGAGATGAACCTATTTTTTTTTCTGTTTTAGTCTTTTAATATAGTGAATTACAGGGACTGATATTCAAATGTTAACCCAACCCTGCATCTCTGGGATAAATCCCATTTGACCATTGTGGATTAATTTATTCATCTACTACTGGATTTAATTTGATAAAATTTTGTTTTATTTTCCTGTACTATCCTGTCTCATTTTAGTAATAAGCATTATGTTCCCTCCTCTTCCTTTTTAAAATGAGTTAGTATAAAATTGGTATTTATTCTTCTTCCCATATATGGGAGAATTCATTAATGAAGCCATCAAGGCCTATAATTTTTTCTGTGGGAAAGTTCTTAACAACAAATTCAGTTTCTCTAATAGATGTAGGGCTATTCTGTTATCAATTCCTTCTTAAATGAACTTAGTTGTTTTGTGTGAATTTTTATTTTATTCCTTTAAATATTTTTGAGTTTTTTTTCTGGGATGCAATCCAGTTACTTAGAAATATTTTGACCCATTTGAGCCTTGCTTTCAAGCTTCATTATGTAGAACCAGCAAAGTCTTTTGTCTAGGCCTAACTTGCTTTTCCTGATGAGGCAATACCCTTCTCAGTATTCTACCCCTTGCTCTGTATCGAAGGTTTCCCATCTGACTGCCTAGAACATGAGCTTTGTGTGAGCCCCAAGCAGTGTTCTGCCTGCTCCTTCCTGTGGGTGCTTCTTTACCAACTTCAGGCACAGGGTCAAGGATAACCCTCTGAGGATCTTTAGAATGCTCTCTGTGTGCATCTGTCTCCTCATTATGCTGACCTATGAACTGTAGCTTGCCATCACCTTCCTGAATGCTAAATTTTACTTTCTCAACTCAGTGAGACTAGTGGATTCTGTTTGGATTCCCATTCCTTGCACTGTGGGGAGGAGACAATTGAAAGGCTCCTACATTTGTTTCTCTTTTCTTAGGGATTACTGACCTGTGCTGTCTATTGTCTAACACATAAAAACCATTTTTTCATATATTTTGTCCAAATTTTTAGTTGTTTAAGAAAGAAGAGTAAATCCGGTCCTTGTTACTCCATAATAGCTAGAAGTGGAGGCAATTATATATATTTTTAAAAGATTAAGAGAAGACTTAAAATATTCTCCTGTATTTATCCATATATTTATCCTTCCTAGCACTTCATTCCTTACTATAAATTTGAGTTCCTTGTGGTGTTATTTCCCTTCAGTCTGAGAAACTGCCTTTTGGCAGTTCTCATAGTTCAGTTTTTCTAGCAATGAATTTCCTTGTTTACTTATCTAAAAATAGTGTTCATTTTGCCTCTATTTTTGAAGGATATTTTTGCTGGGTATAGAATTCTGGGTTCATTTTTCTTTTGCCTTTTAGCAAGATATTGTTCCATTGTGTTCTGGTTTCTATTATTTATAATGAAAAGTCAGACATTATTCTTATTATTATTTCACCATGTCTAGGGTCAGAAACTTCTGTGAAGGGCCAAAGAGTCAATATTTTAGGTTTTGTTAGATACATATCATCTATTTTTCTTTACAACTCTTTAAAAATATAAGACCCTTCTTAGGTTCCAAGTGATATGAAAAATAGGCCATGGACTGGATTGGACCTCCAGGCTGTAGTTTGTTGATTCCTACTCTATTCAATGTGCCTTTTTTCTTCTAGCTACTGTTAAGATATTTCTCTTTGTTCTTGGTGTTCAGAAATTTGTCCATGATGTGCTGACATACTTTTCTTTGTCTTCATTCTACTTGGCCTCATTAATTTTCTTAAACCTGTGATTTGATGTTTTTCACCATTTTTTTGCCATTATATTTCAAATGAATTCTGTTTTATTTCTCTTCTCTGGAACTCCAACTTAGCATGTATTATATTACTTGTTGTCCATGGTTCACTGGAACTTTGTCAGTTTTTTTTCAATTTTTTTTCTCTAAGTTTTATAGATTTCATATTTCCATTTATTTCATTTTAAGTTCACTGACTCTTCTATGGTCTATGATCTACTCTTAATCTCAATAAATGAATATTTCATTTCATATATTGTACCTTTCAGTTAAGAATTCCCATTTGGTCCTTTTTTTCTCTCTCAATTCATACTCCTTTATTTCATTTTATTTTTTTTTAATTTCAGTATAGTTAATATACAGTGTTCTATTAGTATTGGCATACAATGTTGTGATTCAACAATGTTGTACATTACTCAGTGTTTTTTAGTAGTTTCTATTTCTATTCTGAGATTCTCTTCCTTCATTATGGCTGTATTATCTTAAGTCCTCAAACATATTTAAAATAGTTGCTTTTAAGCTCTTGTCTGGTAATACCAACATTTGGATAACTATGAAATTGATTTCTATGACTATCTTTTTCTTGACTGAATCACAATTTCTTGTCTCTTTTCATGTTTTTATGTAATCTTGGGATTTGAATGAAAGTTTGAGAATATTCTGAATTCTGTTAACTTCTACTAAACAATGTTAATTTGTGTTCAAGTAAGTTACTTTGGCTGTTTCAAAGTCCAAATGTTATGTGTTCTGTGATGGTCAGCCACTAAAATCTCCACTTAGAACTTTTAGCCATCCATCTATTCCTTTCCACCCATCCCTCTAGAGCTCCCTCTTCCCACCTTATACATGAGTAATTCAGACACCAGACAAGGGTTTGGAGAGAGCTTATAATATTTAGATTCTGGGTTTCCCCCTTTGCAGCCCCTTTCTTTTTTTTTTTTTCCCATGTTCTCCAAATTTTTTTATTATGTTAATCACCATACATTACATCATTAGTTTTTGATGTAGTGTTCCATGATTCATTGTTTGCGTATAACACCCACTGCTCCATTCAATACATGCCCTCTTTAATACCCACACCAGGCTAACCCATCCCCCCACCCCCTCCCCTCTAGAACCCTCAGTTTGTTTCTCAGAGTCCATAGTCTCTCATGGTTCATCTCCCCCTCCAATTTCCCCCCCTTCATTTTTCCCTTCCTACTATCTTCTTTTTTTTTTTTTTAACATATAATGTATTATTTGTTTCAGAGGTACAGGTCTGTGATTCAACAGTCATTAGTTTTTGATGTAGTGATCCATGATTCATTGTTTTTGTATAACACCCAGTGCTCCATGCAGTACATGCCCTCCTTAATACCCATCACCAGGTTAACCCATCCCTTCACCCCCCTCCCCTCTAAAACCCTCAGTTTGTTTCTCAGAGTCCATAGTCTCTCATGGTTCATCTCTCCCTCCAATTTCCTCCCCTTCATTTTTCCCTTCCTTCTCCTAATGTCCTCCATGCTATTCCTTATGTTCCACAAATAAGTGAAACCATATGATAATTGACTTTCTCTGCTTGACTTATTTCACTGAGCATAATCTCCTCCAGTCCCATCCATGTTGATGTAAAAGTTGGGTATTCATCTTTCTGATGGCTGAGTAATAGTCCATTGTATATATGGACCACCTCTTCTTTATCCATTTGTCTGTTGAAGGGCATCTTGGCTCTTTCCAGTTTGGCTATTGGGGACATTGCTGCTATGAACATTGGGGTGCATATGGCCTTTCTTTTCACTACATCTGTGTCGTTGGGGTAAATACCCAGGGGTGCAATTGCTGGGTCATAGGTAGCTCTATTTCTTTTTTTTTTTTTTTTTTGAGTTTTAATTTTTTTTTTTTTTTTTTTTTA
>NW_025409472.1:12541-14350 GCF_002201575.2 Neomonachus schauinslandi
TGAGTTTTAATTTTTTTTTTATTCTTATGTTAATCCCCATACATTACATCATTAGTTTTAGATGAAGTGTTCCATGATTCATTGTTTGTGCATAACACCCAGTGCTCCATGCAGAATGTGCCCTCCTCAATACCCACCACCAGGCTAACGCATCCTCCCACCCCCCTCCCCTCTAGAACCCTCAGTTTGTTTTTCAGAGTCCATTGTCTCTCATGGTTCGTCTACCCCTCCGATTTCCCTCGATTCATTCTTCCCCTCCCGCTACCTTCTTCTTCTTCTTTTTTTTTTTCCTTAACATATATTGCATTATTTGTTTCAGAGGTACAGATCTGAGATTCAACAGTCTTGCACAATTCACAGCGCTACCAGAGCACATACCCTCCCCAGTGTCTATCATCCAGTCACCCCATCCCTCCCACCCCACCACCCACTCCAGCAACCCTCAGTTTGTTTCCTGCAATTAAGAATTCCTCATATCAGTGAGATCATATGATACATGTCTTTCTCTGTTTGACTTATTTCACTCAACATAATACCCTCCAGTTCCATCCACGTCGTTGCAAATGGCAAGATCTCATTCCTTTTGATGGCTGCATAATATTCCATTGTATATATATACCACATCTTCTTTATCCATTCATCTGTCGATGGACATCTGGGCTCTTTCCACAGTTTGGCTATTGTGGACATTGCTGCTATAAACATCGGGGTGCACGTACCCCTTCGGATCCCTACTTTTGTATCTTTGGGGTAAATACCCAGTAGTGCAATTGCTGGATCATATGGTAGTTCTATTTTCAACTTTTTGAGGAACCTCCATACTGTTTTCCAGAGCGGCTGCACCAGCTTGCATTCCCACCAACAGTGTAGGAGGGTTCCCCTTTCTCCGCATCCCCGCCAACATCTGTCGTTTCCTGACTTGTTAATTTTAGCCATTCTGACTGGTGTGAGGTGGTATCTCATTGAGGTTTTGATTTGGATTTCCCTGATGCCGAGCGATATTGAGCACTTTTTCATGTGTCTGTTGGCCATTTGGATGTCTTCTTTGGAAAAATGTCTGTTCATGTCTTCTGCCCATTTCTTGATTGGATTCTTTGTTCTTTGGGTGTTGAGTTTGATGAGTTCTTTATAGATTTTAGATACTAGCCCTTTATCTGATATGTCATTTGCAAATATCTTCTCCCATTCTGTTGGTTGTCTTTTGGTTTTGTTGACTGTTTCCTTTGCTTTGCAAAAGCTTTTTATCTTGATGAAGTCCCAATAGTTCATTTTTGCCCTTGCTTCCCTTGCCTTTGGCAATGTTTCTAGGAAGAAGTTGCTTCGGCTGAGGTCAAAGAGGTTGCTGCCCGTGTTCTCCTTTAGGATTTTGATGGACTCCTGTCTCACATTGAGGTCTTTCAACCATTTGGAGTCTATTTTTGTGTGTGGTGTAAGGAAATGGTCCAGTTTCATTCTTCTGCATGTGGCTATCCAATTTTCCCAACACCATTTGTTGAAGAGACTGTCTTTATTCCACTGGACATTCTTTCCTGCTTTGTCAAAGATGAGTTGACCATAGAGTTGAGGGTCCATTTCTGGGCTCTCTATTCTGTTCCATTGATCTATGTGTCTGTTTTTGTGCCAGTACCATGCTGTCTTGATGATGACAGCTTTGTAATAGAGCTGGAAGTCCGGAATTGTGATGTCGCCGGCTTTGCTTTTCTTTTTCAACATTCCTCTGGCTATGCGGGGTCTTTTCTGGTTCCATACAAATTTTAGGATGATTTGTTCCATTTCTTTGAAAAAAGTGGATGGTATTTTGATGGGGAT
>NW_025409473.1:0-14108 GCF_002201575.2 Neomonachus schauinslandi
TTTCTCCCTTTTAATACCTACTTGGGGTATCTTGTTCTTGAAATTTTCTGCACATACAGTTTGCCTAATACAACTGAGTTCATAATTGGAATCTAAAAAAGCAAAAATAGCTGTATTTCATTCTAAATAGATCATTTGCTACTGTTCACATCCCTTCCTTGATATTTTTTCTCTAGCATGTAATGCATATTATTTCAGTTCATTCTCATTTGTTTTGATTTCTAACATGGGAGATATGAGAATGGACTGTAAATAAAGTTTGTAGTAATAAAACATTATTAACCTATTAGATAATGTTAATTAACTATAAGCACACAGAAACATGAAGTTGATTAGTTATTGTATCATAGCCAGCAATTTTGACAGTTGTTAATAACATGTTCTTTTAATAATTTTAAATAAAGTATCTGGATTTCAGGCTACCTTCAAAACCTTCCTTTAACCTCTGTCATTGCCCTCTATTGGACCACTTACCCTGTATCAGTTGGGTTTCTTTGGTTGTAAGCAACAGAAACTTAAGCAAAATAGAAATAGTGGGTAATTCACAGAGTTAGAAGAAAGAGTAAGCCACATTTAAAAATAATAGGAGCCAAGGCTCTTCTGGGATCTATGTGTGAGGAACCGACAGCTCGGTGACGAATCAGTTCCGACTGTTTTTCTATCTTTTGTGACTCAGGGAATCCTAGGAAACTTGCTTAGGGGAAGAGTGGGCACTTTATTTGGGAGCCCCTACCAGACTTCCACAATGCAGAAGAGGTAAATCTCACAGAGGAAATCTAGATTTTGTTTACCAAAAACAGAGAGTGAATGTAGAGAGGGTTTTCCCACGACACCACTTGCTGTTCTTCTATCTTTGTATCCTTTTCAGGTCTTTCTGCCATATCCTCCTGTTCATTTTTGAGAGCTTCAAAAGCCCTCTTTCTAACTCCAAGTGGTTGGAGTTTTCCTCAATGTCTCCCTGATTTCTATAAGACTTGGTCACTTCATATGTACATTCTGCAGAATATCTCTCACGAATCATTCTTTCACCCTTTCCTGCTTCACCTGTGCTAGAAGGTAAACATCCTTGGTCCATTGCTTCCAGCTCTGGGATGAAACATTCCATGGACAGTTTTTCAAAATTCTTAGAGTTCTTCATCCAAGTTTACACTGCTTTAAAAAACTAATTAAACATGTGCATAAGCAGAACAATGGAGTTTACAAATCAGTAAGTGTCTATCTTTGATAATAGAAAGTAATCAAATAAATACATCTTAGGAGCTGTGCTTCTCCTTAATATGTAGAAAGCTGCATGAGAATGTTACCCCCATCCTAACATCAAGGAAAAAAATCATAGTTTTTCTTACTCCCCATCAGAGAAGGCAACCAAAGGAACTGAACAAGACCTTTCAAGGGGAGACAGGATATATGAATGGTTTCCCCTTTGGCAGAGAGTATAATACTAAAGCAAGTAAGAAGAAATTATCAAGAACTTGGAAGAGTCTAAGATATTACCCTACCTTCACGTTATGTTAGTGTGCCACAGTTTCCTGAATCAGAGGAAAAGGACTTTATTACTCAGTGTAATAGCATTTATCAGAGTGCTAGTTCCCTGACCCCCAATCCTACAGTGCCATCAGAAGAGGGCCAGGTGACACCTATACGGGCAGTGGGTCGCATTGCAAGGGAGGAAGCCTGAGTTCAGGGAACCTAAATATTTTGTAATAGGTATAAAGTATGCCTGCCCTTTCCTCTGAAGGGAGACATCTTTATGATAGTGGACAGTAATCAAACCTAGCTCTTATTTTCCCAGGCTGAAAAGGTAGTCCAAGACAAAGGCAATCAGTGCTTCTATTCATAAATCACTCAGAAGTGGGAGACCTTGGAAGATTTATCTCCCAACAGGATTCAGCTAAAATTTTAAAGTATTCTTTAAAGACTAAGTATAGATAAAAATATAAGCTTGGAATAAGTGGGAACCCTGACAGGACAACAGTTAACATTCATTCACAAGCCTTCACTGGGTACTAATGAGAACCCCTAGGGCAGAAGCCTGGCAAGAAGAGCTCTCTCAGTGACACAGGCATGCAGGTAGTCATTGATAGAATGGTACTGGGTGGCAGATGTGAAACACTACCCACTTCCTCAGATCTTTCTCTTGCATAAGTAAAAGCCATTAGGCCCTGGTGGAGGGACAGCAAGCCTTCCTGCCTCCAGGGCCCAGGCAAACATCCACTGCCTCTGGGGGAAGGGCAAGTACAAGAACTTTTGCCCCTGGGGAGAGGCAGAATACCTCTTAGGCCCAGGATCCTGCCCCAATACCAAGCAGAAATCTATCCCTGGGAGAATGTAAGAATACTTCTGTTTAAGAACTGTGAGAAGTGTCTCTGCCATGTTTAACTGCCATGGGGGAGGAGTTAGAAATTTTCAGAAGGTGCTACCACAGAGTCCAGGTACACAGACTCTACTTAAGTCTGAGGATGGGCCAGGGGAACCAAGAACTTACACTCCCACTTATTATCAGCTCAGTATCAAATAACAAGCAATAGCAGTTCACAACTTTGGGAAGCACAAGATTGTGGGATGACATGGGCAACCAGGAATTGCTGAAAGCTGAGGGTGGAGCTGGAAAATGAACCCTCTGGCACCTGGGTCTGACTCTAAGTACAAGATGATAGGAGTGCATTCCTGAAGGAACATGCAGACCATAGTGCAGTAAAAGTAAAAATAACAAAATCAAAACCAGTTTCAACTGACTAGATTTACACAGGCCTTCACACTAATGGCCAGATGTAGATGTTATCAATCTATCTCTACTGTTTTCCACAGGATGTGTGGCACTCAGTTAAAAAGTCTAAGACTAGGGACATCTGGCTGGCTCAGTCGGTTAAGCACCCAACTCTTGATTTCAGCTCAGGTCATGATCTCAAGGTCATGAGATCGAGCCCCATGTCAGGCTCTGCGCTATGTGAAGAGTCTGCTTCTCTCTCTCTCTCCCTTTTCCTCTGCCCCTGCTCACACTCTCTCTCTAAATAAGTCTTCAAAAATTCTAAGACTAAAAGAAACATAAGAAAAAACAATCCATTGTGAAGAGATGAAACATGACAGAACTGAACTCAGAGACATCCTAGATACTGGAACTGGGATTAATGTGTTAAAGGATTTGGTGGAAAAGATGGGCAACCTACCTGAACAATGGGAAACTTTAGCTGGGTTAGAAATGAAAAAACATGCTAACAGCAATGAAGCCTTTGGTGGGCTTATTGATAGACTTGTCACAGCTGAGGAAAGAATCTGAATTTGAAGATACGTCAGTGGAAATTATCCAGAGTGAAACACAGAGAGAAAAACAATAAATGAATAAAACAAGATAGATGATTCAAAAGCTGTGGGATAATATCAGTCTAACAGACATGTAATTGGAATTCCAGGAGAAAAGAGAGAGAGAAGTATTTGAAGAGAGCGTAGTTGAGAAATTTCAAAAATTAATGAAAGACAATAAATCACATATCTAAGATGCTCAGAGAACCCCAAGTAGGATAATTTAAAAATAAAACACCTAGACACATAATAGTCAAAATACTAAAAAACAAAGATAAAATCTTGAAGATAGCCAGAGCAAGAAACAGAGTCCCATCCTCCTCTTTGCTCTCTCTCATTCTCTCCTTTTTATAGCCTTTTAAAAAATATAAAAGCCATTCTTAGTTCAGGGGTCATACAAAAACAGGCCCAGGGCTGAATTTGGCCTGCTGGCCATAATTTGCCGACCCCAAGTCTAAAGCAAAAACTGGAACAACAATATATTGTGAGACTTATACATATATAAAAGTAAAATCTATGCCAAAAAACATCTGTGACAATAACAGCACAAAGTCTGAGGGAAGAAATTGAAATATACTGTAGCAAGGGTCTCACTTTATATGAAGTGGTATAATACTATTTAGAGGTGAACTGTGATAAGCCCCTAGTAATTGCTAAACATAAAAAAGAGATACAACTAAATAAAATAAAATTAAAAGATATAACTAAATAAAAAATAATCCAAAAAAAGGGAAGACAATAACAAAAATAGGACAAATAAGAAACACCCAGCAAAATGGTAGAGTTAAATGTACCTGGAGCAATACATATATTAATATAAATGGCCTATACACCCAAATTAAAAGGCAGAGATTGTCAGAGTAGATTTTAAAAGAATTATATACTCTATAAAAAACCCACAACTTTAAATATGAAGATGTAGATAGGTTAAAATTAAAGAGATGAGATAAAACTTGCAAGCACTAATCAAAAAAGATAACTGGGGTTATCTTAATATTAATATCTGGAGTTACATATTTTTTTAAAGATTTTATTTATTTATTTGACAGAGAGATACACAGTGAGAGAGGGAACACAAGCAGGGGGAGTGGGAGAGGGAGAAGCCAGGCCTCCCACTGAGCAGGGAGCCCCATGCAGGGCTCGATCCCAGGACCCTGGGACCATGACCTGAGCCGAAGACAGATGCCCAACCATCTGACCCACCCAGGCGTCCCTATCTGGACTTATATTAATATTAGGCAAAAGAGACCAGAACAAGGACTATTAGCAGGGATAAAGAGGTACATTGCATAACAACAAAGAGGTAATTCATCAAGAGGATGTAACAAGTCTAAATGCACATGCATCTAAAATGAGATCTTTAAAAGTTGATAGAAATACAAGGAGAAATAGACAAATCTATTAAATAGTTGGAGACATCAACACTCTCAGTAATTGATATAATAATAAACAGAAAATCTGTAAGGGTATAAAAGACCTAAACGACAATTTACTTAATAGACATTTACAGGACATTCCACCTAACAAGAGAATACACATTCTTTTTTAAGTGCACATAAAATGTTCACCAAGGTAGATTATATTCTGGGTTATACAATAAACTAATTGAAGAGATTTAGCCATACAAAGTTTGTTCTCTGGCACAACAGAATTAGACTAGATATCAATAATAGAAAAATACCTTGGAATTTTCCAAATTTCTGTAAATTAATCAATGTTCTTCTAAATAACCATGGGTCAAAGAAAAAGTCACAAGAGAATTAGACAACTAAACATACTGAGATGTATGACACAGCTAAAACAGGGCTTAGCGGGAAATATATACCACTAAATACCTAGATTTGAAAACAAAGATCTGAATAATCTAAACCCCTAAGAAACTAGAAAAAAAGGAACAATTTAGGCCCAAAATAAGAAGAAAAAAATTTATAAAGGTAAAAGCATAAAGCAATGAAATTGAAAACAGGAAAACAATAGACAAAAATTAGTGAAATTGAAAGCTGATTTTGTTTGTTTATTTTAGAGAGGAGGGGAGGGGCAAAGGGAGAGGGAGAGAGAATCTTAAGCCGTTTGCACACCCAGTGCAGAGCCTGACATGGGGCTTGATCTCATGACACTGAGATCATGACCTGAGCTGAAGCCAAGAGTTGGACACTTAACCGAATGAGCCACCTACACACTCCCAAAAGCTGATTTTTTAAGATGGTCAATAAAAATGACAAACCTCTAGCTCGAGTAGTCAAGGAAAAAAGAAAGACACAAATTATCAATATTAGCAACAAGAGAGGGAGCATCACCACAGATTCTATAGACATTAAAAAGATAGTAAGGTAATATGAACAGCTTAATGCAGTAAGTTTGATAATTTTGAGGTGGGCTATTGCCTGTTTTGTAAATAAAGTTTTATTAGAATACAGCCCTGCGCATTTGTTTACATATTGTGTATGGCTGAGTAGTTGCAGCAGAGACCCTGTAGCCTGCAAGCCTAAAATATTAGTTATATAACACTTTTTAAAAAGATTGTCAACCCCTAACTTAGATGAGTTAGATAAATTCCTTAAAAGACCCAAATATCGATTTTCACTCAAGAAGAAATTAATTACCCTATATCTATTGAAGAAATGGAATTTGTAGTTTAAAATGTCTCCACAAAGAAAGTTCCAGGCCCAGACAGTTTCACTGGCAAATTTATCCAAACATTTCAGGAGAAGTAATATGAATTCTACACAAGATCTTCCAAAAAAATAAAACAGAAGGATAGACTTGGCCTGTATTACCCTGAAACCAAATCTAGAGAAAGACATTACAATAAAACAACCAATATTCTTCATAGGCATACACACAAAATCTTCAGCAAATCTTAGCAAATCTAATCCAACAATATATGAAAAAGTTAGCACATCATGAGTAAGTACAGGTTATATCAAGGGTGCCAGGTTGGCTCAGTACTCTTTTGTTTACTTCATTCATATTTTAGAAATATGCCAAATACCCAAGTCTAGATAACTACAGTTTGTCCTTTCCAGCACAAATGATATTCTATGGAAAAAACAAACAAAAAACCTTGGCTAGTTCAATTCTCAATACAATCACACAATTGTTTTTTCCCAAGACAAACATCACACTTTGGGACGCTCCAGCACTTCTTTGTGTATACTTTCCATTTCGTCACTTAACAATAAAATATGCACTTGTTTCAGAATTTAATCAAGTAAAGTAACACTTTTACTGCTTCATCAAAGACAGATATTCTTTTTTTTTTTTTTTTTTAAGATTTATTTATGGGACACCTGGGTGGTTCAGTCAGTTATGTGTCTGACTTTGGATCAGGTCATGATTTCAAGATCCTGGCATCAAGCCCCATGAGGGGCTCCCTGCCCAGCAGGGAGTCTGCTTGTCCCTCTCCCTCTGCCCCTCCCCAACCTCCCTTTATTTATTTATGTGATAGAAAGAGTGGGGGGAAAAGGGCAGAGGGAGAGGGAGAGAGTCCCATGCAGATTCTGCTGAGTGTGGAGCTGAGGTGGGGCTGGATTTCATGACCTGAACTGAAACCAAAAGCCAGATGCTCAACCAACTGCCACCTAGGTGCCCCAAAGAAACATTTTTTAACTGACACTGTCCTACTCCTACCCTCCTTTTTCCCCCAAAGTGTCATAATGACCACCAAACCTGCTGAATTAGGGAAAAGAAAAAAGCATGATAAAATTGAAATTAGAAGACATGGAGAAATTGCCATTACTCTTTGCCACTTTCCTGACATTTTAGGAATATGGGAAAATCACTTATCTTGGAGGTTGTGACTTGACAAATTCAGACAAGTCATTTGAGTTTTCCCAAAACAAAAGTTGCATAGACCACTGTGGGAAATGTAAAATACAAAAAATATATATATATATTTGATGGCTTATCTTTGAGTAAAGAGGGTCTCTCTGTACTAAAAATCTCATATAAATAAACTGGTTATAGTTTAATTCACCTATTCACCAGTTGTACACTAATTTAGTGGACAGAACCTGGGGTGGCCACCATATGTTTACACACTATATAATTTGCTCCCTTCAAGTGTGGGTGGGACCCATGGCTTGCTTCCAACCAATAGAATATAGCAAAGGTGATGAATATCACTCCCACAATTACAATACGTATATACAATACGTATGTATATCCATCTTACTAGCATGCACTTAGAGATTCTCTTTGATGATTTAAGAAAGTAAGTAGGAATTCCTCTAGACATTGCAAGCTGCCTCTAGGACCTGAGGGTGACCTCTGGTCAGCAGCCAGGCAAAAACAGAGGACCCTCAGTTATATAGCCCAAGGAAGTAAATTTTGTCAGCAGTCTGGATGAATTTGGAAATGGACTCTTCCTCATTGTACTCCCAGGTAAGAATTCAGCTTATGAAACTCTGAGCAGAAGACACAGTAAATTTATGCTTGGACTCCTGACCCACAGAAATTGTGAGATAAAGATGTGTGTAACTGTTTTCAGCAGTGTGAATAAAACATAGTCCCTTCCCCTTTGTGGAACTTACATCCTAATGCATGTGAGATAGAAAATAAACAAGTAAATACACAGTTGGTTAGTGATGATAACTTATGAAGAAGAATAATGCAAAGGTGGGTAAGAAGTGGTATGAACGATTTTTTTCTTAATAGGAAATGGTTAAGGAAATCCTCACTGATAAGATATTTGAAAAGAAAAAAAGAAGCAAGGAGCAAGACTTAGAGTTCTTTGTGAGAGGGAAAAAGAATGTCTCAGATAGATTTAATAATAAGTGCAGGGGCACCTGGGTGGCTCAGTCAGTTAAGCATCTGCCTTCGGCTCAGGTCATGATTCCAGGGTCCTGGGACCAAGCTGTGCATTGGGATCCTTGTTCAGTGGAGAGCTTGCTTCTCACTCTCCCTCTCCTGCTCCCCTTGCTTGTGCTCTCTTTCTGTCAAATAAATAAATAAAATCTAAAAAAAAAAAAAAAGGGAATAGCAAGTGTAAAAGCCCTGAGTGGTGAAAAAGCTTGATGTGTTTGAGGAACACCAAGATCACCGGCTAGAATATGAAAAAGGAATAATAGAAAATGAGGTTGGAGATACAGCCAAATGTCATATCATTTAAGGCCTTGTAAGCATGTCAAAGACCTCACATTCTAAGTGTGATGAGAAGCCATTAGATGGTTCTGAGTATTCAGGAGAGTGATAGGATCTAATTTTTCAGTCATAGTGATTAGTCTGACTGCTGATCTGAGAATAGATTGTAGGTGAGTAAGGACAGAAGGCAGACTGGTGGAAAGGCTATTGCAATAATTCAGAGGAGCGCTGAGGGTATGGCTTAATTTAGAATGGTGAAGGTAGTAAGGATTCGGGATTTATTTTGAAAGTATAGCTATCAGGATTTGTGGATGGATTAAATGTGAGGTATGGGGGGGGCAAGATGGTGGCAGAGTAGGGGACCTCATTTCATCTGGTCCCTCGAATTTAGCTGGATATCTATCAAACAATTCTGAACACACACGAATTCTACCTGAGATGTAAGAAGATTTATCTGGATCTCCACAAGCAGAAAAATGACTACTTTTTGCAAAGTAGGAGGTGTGGAATCTTGAATCTTCAGGGGAAATATCCAAAGATAAGTGGAGTGGGGAGGGAGCCTCCATAAGCCAGCCACTGGAAAATGATATAACACCACAGCAAAAAATTGGGACCCTTGGAAATTTACTCTAGTGAGAAGCACCCCCTTCTGAAAAGGGCACAGGCGGCGAGTAGGGCAGAATTCTAGGTAGATCATTGTGGTCTCAGGATTCCAGGAAACTCAGAAAGAATGGGGGAGCCCAAACTGATAGAGTACCAAAGCAGTGGAACAGGGAGACTGGTTATGGTCAGTGAGCCCAGAGAGGACTTTCAGCTCTGGTCACCATAAACCAGGAGCTGAGCCAGTAGGGAGACTGCCTTCTGCCTGACCACCCTGAAAAGGACTAGACGGTGCGGGCTGTCTAACATCCTAGGGGAGATATAGAACTGCCTGCGTCCATGACAGGGACAGCTCTCAGGGTGGTATGGCCCATGAGGAAACACTGGGGCGGCACCCAGCATGACCTAGGAGCTGTGGAGGAGGGTGCATGTGTGAGCCCACAGCTGCTAGCAATTGCAAAGTCACAAAGCACAGAGAGGCTCTCAGGTCCCCATGACTCCCCCAGGAGAGGTGAGGTGGGCACGAATTGTGCAAGTCTGTAGAGTTTGGTACCTGCAGGGGTGGAGACAGACCTGGAAGATTTGTTGAGGGGGGTGGACTGTGACACTGCAGCTCTGGGATGGAGATTCCTGCAAGGCCATATTTGCTCTGACCCTCTAAAGAGATGTGGAAAGACGTCAATGAACAAAAGCAGCTCAGCCAACCAGCTCACATTAAGCCCATCCCCCTGACAGGGGGTGGGGCAACTCCACCCAGGCAAAGACAAGCTGAGCAGTAGGCCCCTCCCCCAGAAGACAGACTGGAAGAACAGGGGAATAAGCTTAAGCTTATTTCCCATAGGACTGTAAAACTCCAGCTCCAGGGGAAAATAATACAGGGAACTCCAGGTGTTCCCTCACGACTCGCTTATACTTCAGGCTAAAATTTTACATTTCTTTTCTTTTTTTTTTTTATTAAGATTTTTTATTTATTTATTTGAGAGAGAGAGAATGAGAGAGAGCACATGAGAGGGGGGAGGGTCAGAGGGAGAAGCAGACTCCCTGCTGAGCAGGGAGCCCGATGCGGGACTCGATCCAGGGACTCCAGGATCATGACCTGAGCCGAAGGCAGTCGCTTAACCAACTGAGCCACCCAGGCGCCCTAAAATTTTACATTTCTTTTTTAGTTTCTTTTCTTACTCCTTTTTTTTTCACCTTGCTCTTGTTTCAAATAGATTTGTATTTCCCAACCTATGTTTTTAAGTCACTTCTAAACTTTTATTTTTTTCACATATATGTATTATACATTTATGCCCCATACTAGCCCATTTTTCACTCTATTCAATTTTATCTTGATATATATGTAAGTTCTGATTTCCTTGCAATTTTGGGATATACTTTCTTCTAACACACAGACCAAAAATCAAGCAGGAACAGGCAGATCACCTTGCTGTGTCTACCCTGAGAGATAATAATCTCTCTCCCCACTGCCCTCTTTTTTTCCTCTTTTCTTCTTTCTTTCTTTTTTATTGTATTGGATCGTCTTGGCTTTGGTGGCATATCTGTGGTAGCTTTTGACCACTTCAGATTTTTTTCTAAGGTGCATTTTGCTTGGGTAGTGGTTGATATTTTGGTACATTCCCTCAAGCATCCCTCAACAGAGTGACTAGGAGAAGGAACTCCCAATAAAGAAAAGAACCAGAGACAATGTCCTCTGCCACAGATCTAATGGATATGGATATAAGCAAGAGGTCAGAGATAGACTTCAGGGTAGCAATCATGAAGTCAATAGCTGAGCTTGAGAAAAGCATTAGTGACAATATAGAATCTCTAAGGGCAGAAATGAGAGCTAATCAGGCCAAACGCTATGAATGAGATGCAGTCTAAACTGGATACTCTAACAGGCAGGGTAAATGAGGCAGAAGAACAAATTAGTGATCTACAAGATAAACAGAGGAAGGAAGCAGAGGAAGATAGGGATAGGCAGCCAGAAGCCTATGAGAACAGACTTAGATCATTGATGCCATGAGACGTTCCAATGTCAAAATTATTGAGATCCCCAAAGGGGTGGAGAGAGAGAGAGGACTAGAAGGTATATTTGAGCAAGTCATAGCTGAGAACTTCCCTAATCTGGGGAAGGAAACAAGCATTCATGTCCAAGAGGCAGAGAGGACCCCTCCCAAAATCAATAAAAATAGACCAACACCCCAGCATGTAAGGGTGATGCTTGCAAATCTTAGGGTCAAGGAAGGTATCCTGAAAGCAGCTGGGGGGGGGGTTTAGAGATTTCTTATGTATGGAGGCAGGAACATCAGAATAACATTAGACCTGTCCACAGATACCTGGCAAGACAGAAAGGGCTGGGAAGACATATTCAGGGTACTAAATGAGAAGAACGTGCAGCCAAGAATATTTTATCCAGCAAGGCTGTCATTCAGAATGGACAGAGAGATAAAGAGCATCCAGGACTGGCAGGAACTGAAAGAATATGTGACCACCAAGCCAGCCCTGCAAGAAATATTAAGGGGGATTCTATAAAAGAAGAAAGACCCCATGAGTAATATAGACCAGAAATTAACAGAGATAATCTATAGAAACAGGGACTTTACAGGCAATCTGATGGTACTAAATTCATGTTTTCAATAGTTACTCTCAACATGAACAGGCTGAATGTTCCCATCAAAAGGCACAGGGTTTCAGATTGGATAAAAAAGCAGGACCCATCCATATGTTGCCTGAATTTTGAACCTAAAGACACCTCCAGACTGAAAGTGAGGGGATGGAGAATCATTTATCATGCCAATGGACATCAAAAGAAAATTGGGTAGCAATTCTCATATCAGACAAATTAGATTTTAAACCAAAAATTGTAGTAACAGATGCAGAGGGACACTATATTATACTTAAAGGGTCTATCCAACAAGAAGATCTAACAATTGTAAATATCTATGCCCCCAGCATGGGAGCAGCCAATTACATAAACCAACTATTAACTAAAATAAAGAATCATATAGATAATAATACATTAATAGTAGGAGACTTCATCAACTGGTCATCATCACCACACTGGTCATTATCACACTGGTCAGGCCTCACAGCAATAGACAGACCATCTAAGCAGAAGATCAACAAAGAAACAAGAGCTCTGAAAGACATTGGACAAAATGAACTTCGTAGATATATACAGAACATTCCATCCTAAAACAACAGAATATTCATTCTTCTCGAGTGCACATGGAACTTTCTCCAGAATAGATCACACTCTGGGTCACAAATCAGGTCTCAACCAATATCAAAAGATTGAGATTACTCCCTGCATATTTTCAGACCACAATGCATTGAAACTGGAACTCAACCACAAGGAAAAATTTGGAAGGAATGCAAACACTTAGAGGTTAAAAAGCATCCTGCTAAAGAATGAATGGGTCAACCAGGAAATTAAAGAGGAACTTAAACAGTTCATGCAAACCAATGAAAATGAAAACACATTGGTTTAGAACCTAAGGGATACTGCAAAGGTGGTCCTTAGAGGGAAGTACATAGCCATCCAAGCCTCTCTCAAAAAATTAGAAAAATCACAAATGCACAAGCTAACCTTACACCTAAAGGCTCTGTAGAAAGAACAGCAAATAAAGCCTAAATCAAGCAGGAGAAAATAAGTAATAAAGATAAGAGCAGAAATCAGTGAAATAGAAACTACAAGAACAGTAGAACAGATCAACAAAACTAGAAGCTGGTTCTTTGAAAGAATTAATACGATCAATAGACCTCTGGCTAGACTTATCCAATAGAAAAGGGAAAGGACCCAAATCAATAAAATCATGAACGAAAGGGGAGACTTCATGACCAATACTAAGGAAATAGAGATGGTTATTAGAACTTATTACCAGCAGCTATATGCCAACACATTAGGCAATCTGAAAGAAATCAATGCATTCCTAGACACGTATAAACAATGAAGACTGAAACAGGAAGAAATAGACAATCTGAACAGACCAATAGTCAGCAAGGAAACTGAAACAATAATCAAAAACCTCCCCAAAAACAAGAGTTCAGGGCCAGATGGCTTCCCAGGGGAATTCTACCAAACATTTAAAGAAGAAATCATATCTATTCTACTGAAGCTTTTCCAAAAAAAGAGAAATGGAAGGAAAACTTCTAAACATGTTCTATGAGGCCAGCATTACCCTGACCCAAAATCAGGCAAAGCCCCATCAAAAAGGAGAATTACAGACCAATATCCCTGATGGACATGGATGCCAAAATACTCAACAAGATCCTAGCCAATAGGATCCCACAGTACATTAGAAGGATTATTCACCATGACCAGGTAGGGCTTATTGCTGGGATGCAAGGTTGGGTCCACATTTGCAAATCAATCAATGTGATAGATCACATTAACAAAGAAGAAGGAGATGGAAAAGATGGCGGAGGAGTAGGGGACCCTATTCCAACTGGTCCCCGGAATTGAGCTGGATATCTAAGAGACCACTCTGAACACCTATGAAATCAGGCTGAGATGTAAGAAGATAAATCTGGATCCCTAAGAACAGAATATCGCAGGTGGTTGGTTTCGAGGTATGAAGCGGGGACCCGTGATTCCTCAGAGAGATGTTGGAGGATAAATGGAAGGGTGATCCTACACCACCAGTGAGCCATAGCCTCCCATGTTGGGGACAGGGCACAGACTCGCAGACTGGTAGTGGCAGGGAAAGGACTTTAGGGCAGCCTCATACTGAAACCCAGAGTGGTGGGGCCGCATGTGTGAACTGGGGGTGGCTGGCAGTTTTAGAAGCACAAAGGGCAGAGACATGCCCTGACCTGGAGGCGAGGACTGGGAGCGCTGCTGAGGGGCGCACAACCCAGGACGCTGCAGTTTATAGCAGCACAGACAGAAATGGAGATAGTGTGGCCTGGAGAGTTCACTGAAGAACAGACTGCAATCTCTTTGCTCTGAGGCAGAGGGTTGGAGATGATCTCTTCTGTTCTGACTCTAGGAAGAAAACGCAGAAAGCCACCAGGGAAAGCCGCCAAGGAAAGCTGCCAGAGAACAAAAGCCCCAAAAAACCAGTTTTCACTGAGCCTATCCCCCACCACAGGGGGCAGGCAACTCTGCCCAAACAGGGTTGCCTGAGTAACAGCGTGGC
>NW_025409473.1:14118-14347 GCF_002201575.2 Neomonachus schauinslandi
CCACCCCTCAACAGAATGACTAGGAGGATGAACCCCCAAAATAGGAAAGACTCAGACACTGTGACCTCTGCCACAGATTTACAAATGGATTCAGATATAACCAAGATGTCGGAGATGGAATTCAGGGTAACAATTGTGAAGACAGTAGCTAGAATGCAGAAATCGATTAATGGCGATATAGTCTCTAAGGGCAGAAATGAAAGCTGAATTGGCAGAACTTAAAAATGCT
>NW_025409474.1:0-14309 GCF_002201575.2 Neomonachus schauinslandi
TTTTTCCATTTCTTTGTGTCTTCCTCAATTTCTTTCATGAGTATTTTATAGTTTTCTGAGTATAGGTCCTTTGCCTCTTTGGTTAGATTTATTCCTAGGTATCTTATGGTTTTGGATGCAATTGTAAATGGGATCAACTCCTTAATTTCTCTTTCTTCTGTCTTGTTGTTGGTGTATAGGAATGCCACTGAATTCTGTGCATTCATTTTATATCCTGCCACTTGACTGAATTCCTGTATGAGTTCTAGCAGTTTTGGGGTGGAGTCATTTGGGTTTTCCACATAAAGTATCATATCAGCTGCAAAGAGTGAGAGTTTGACTTCTTCTTTGCCGATTGGATGCCGTTGATTTCTTTTTGTTGTCTGATTGCTGTGGCTAGGACTTCCAATACTATGTTGAATAGCAGTGGTGATAGTGGACATCCCTGCCGCGTTCCTGACCTTAGGGGGAAAGCTCTCCGTTTTTCCCCATTGAGAATGATATTTGCTGTAGGTTTTTCAAAGATGGCTTTTATGATATTGAGGTATGTACCCTCGATCCCTATACTCTGAAGACTTTTGATCAAGAAAGGATGCTGTACTTTGTCAAATGCTTTTTCTGTATCTATTGAGAGGATAATATGATTCTTGTTCTTTCTTTTGTTAATGTATTGTATCACGTTGATTGATTTGTGGATGTTGAACCAACCTTGCAGCCCAGGGATAAATCCCACTTGGTCGTGGTGAATAATCCTTTTAATGTACTGTTGGATCCTATTGGCTAGTATTTTGGTGAGAATTTTTGCATCCATGTTCATCAGGGATATTGGTCTGTAATTCTCCTTTTTGATGGGGTCTTTGGTTTTGGGATCAAGGTAATGGTGGCCACATAAAACGAGTTTGGAAGTTTTCCTTCCATTTCTATTTTTTGGAACAGTTTCAGAAGAATAGGTATTAATTCTTCTTGAAATGTTTGGTAAAATTCCCCTGGGAAGCCATCTGGCCCTGGGCTTTTGTTTTTTGGGAGATTTTGGATGACTGCTTCAATTTCCTTAGTGGTTATAGGTCTGTTCAGGTTTTCTATTTCTTCCTGGTTCAGTTTTGGTAGTTGATACATCTCTAGGGATGCATCCATTTCTTCCAGGTTATCTAATTTGCTGGCATAGAGTTGCTCATAATATGTTCTTATAATTGTTTGTATTTCTTTGGTGTTGGTTGTGAGCTCTCCTCTTTCATTCATGATTTTCCTGATTTGGGTCATTTCTCTTTTCTTTTTGATAAGTCTGGCCTGGGGTTTATCAATCTTGTTAATTCTTTCAAAGAACCAGCTCCTACTTTCGTTGATCTGTTCTACTGTTCTTTTGGGTTCTACTTCATTGATTTCTGCTCTGATCTTTATGATTTCTCTTCTCCTGCTGGGTTTAGGCTTTATTTGCTGTTCTTTCTCCAGCTCCTTTAGGTGGAGGGTTAGGTTGTGTATTTGAGACCTTTCTTGTTTCTTCAGAAAGGTTTGTATTGCTATATACTTTCCTCTTAGGACTGCCTTTGCTGCATCCCCATGATTTTGAATAGTTGTGTTTTCCTTTTCATTGGTTTCCATGAATTTTTTAAATTCTTCTTTAATTTCCTGGTTGACCCATTCATTCTTTGGTAGGATGCTCTTTAGCCTCCATGTATTTGAGTTCTTTCCAACTTTCCTCTTGTGATTGAGTTCTAGTTTCAAAGCATTGTGGTCTGAAAATAGGCAGGGAATGATCCCAATCTTTTGGTACCTGTTGAGACCTGATTTATGACCTAGGATGTGATCGATTCTGAAACATGTTCCATGGGCACTAGAGAAGAATGTGTATTCTGTTGCTTTGGGAAGGAATGTTCTGAATATGTCTGTGAAGTCCATTTGGTCCAGTGTGTCATTTAAAGTCTTTATTTCCTTGTTGTTCTTTTGCTTAGATGATCTGTCCATTTCAGTGAGGGGGGTGTTAAAGTCCCCCACTATTATTGTATTGTTGTCAATGTGTTTCTTTTCTTTTGTTATTAATTGCCTTATATAATTGGCTGCTCCCAAGTTTGGGCCATAGATATTTACTATTGTTAGATCTTCTTGTTGGATAGATCCTTTAAGTCGAATATAGTGTCCTTCCTCATCTCTTATTACAATCTTTGGTTTAAAATCTAATTTGTCTGATGTAAGGATTGCCACCCCAGCTTTCTTTTGCTGTCCATTAGCATGGTAAATGGATTTCCACCCCCTCACTTTAAATCTGGGGGTGTCTTTGGGTCTAAAATGAGTCTCTTGCAGACAGCATATCAATGGGTCTTGTTTTTTTATCCAATCTGATAGACTGTGTCTTTTGATTGGGGCATTTAGCCCATTTACATTCAGGGTAACTATTGAAAGATAGGAATTTAGTGCCATTGTATTGCCTGTAAGGTGACTGTTACCGAATATTGTCTGTGTTCCTTTCTGGTCTATGTTGCTTTTAGGGTCTCTCTTTGCTTAGAGGACCCCTTTCAAGATTTCTTGTAGGGCTGGTTTTGTGTTGGCAAATTCCTTTAGTTTTTGTTTGTCCTGGAATCTTTTTTGTTGTTGTTTTTTTTTTTTTTTTTTTGAATTTTATTTATTCATTTGAGAGAGAGCACGAGAGGGGGGAGGGTCAGAGGGAGAAGCAGACTCCCTGCTGAGCAGGGAGCCCGACGCGGGACTCGATCCCGGAACTCCAGGATCACGACCTGAGCCGAAGGCAGTCGCTCAACCAACTGAGCCACCCAGGCGCCCAGTCCTGGAATCTTTTTATCTCTCCTTGTATTTTCAATGTCAGCCTAGCTGGATATAGTATTCTTGGCTGCATATTTTTCTCATTTAGTGCTCTGAATATATCCTGCCAGTCCTTTCTGGCCTGCCAGGTCTCTGTGGATAGGTCTGTTGCCAATCTAATGTTTCTACCATTGTAGGTTACAGATCTCCTCTCCCGAGCTGCTTTCAGGATTTTCTCTTTGTCTATGAGACTCGTACGTTTTACTATTAGATGTTGGGGTGTTGACCTATTTTTATTGATTTTGAGAGGGGTTCTCTGTGCTTCCTGGATTTTCATGCCTGTTTCCTTCCCCAAATTAGGGAAGTTCTCTGCTATCATTTGCTCCAATACACCTTCTGCCCCTCTCTCTCTTTCTTCTTCTTCTGGGATCCCAATTATTCTAATGTTGTTTTGTCTTATGGTATCGCTTATCTCTCGAATTCTGCCCTCGTGATCCAGTAGTTGTTTATCTCTCTTTTTCTCAGCTTCTTTATTTTCCATCATTTCATCTTCTATATCACTGATTCTTTCTTCTGCCTCATTTATCCTAGCAGTTAGCACCCCCATATTTGATTGCACCTCTGTAATAGCCTTTTTGATTTTGACTTGGTTAGATTTTAGCTCTTTTATTTCTCCAGAAAGGGTTTCTCTAATAACTTCCATGCTTTTTTCAAGCCCAGCTAGTATCTTTAAAGTGAGGATTCTAAACTCTAGATCCGACATCATACTAATGTCCGTATTGAGTAGGTCTCTGGCAGTCAGTACTACCTCTTGTTCTTTTTGTTGAGGTGATTTTTTTCCATCTTGTCATTTTGTCCAGAGGAGAATAGATGAATGAGAGAACAAAATGCTAACAGGGTAACAACGTCCCCAGAAAATATGCTTTAAAAAAATCAGAAAAGACCTGAAGCAGTGGGAAAAGAAAGGGAAAGAGCGAAAAAAGAAAAAGAAAAAAAAAGAAAAAGATAAAGATAAAAACAAACAAAACAGAACAAAACAAAAGAAAACAGAATATGATCAAATATGATCAGGCTGGTACATAGATCAGTGCCACACACTAGATTTTGGGTGTATTTTGGTCTGTTAGAAGAAAGTGCCTCCCAAAATTTTAAAGTAAGAAAAACTTATATATGTACAAAAATAAGGGTTGATATGATGAAGGGATGGAATATGACTGTAAAGATGAAAATTATAAAAAAATTTATAAAAGGAATTGATAAGAAGTTATTTGAAAAAAGAAAGAAGAGGATTTTTTAAAAAAAAGAAAAAAAAAGGAAAGAACGTGATCAGGAAGGAGAGTAGAAAAAAACCTTACACTAGAGATTTAGGGTATATTTTGATCTGTTAGAAGAAACTATCTCAAAATTTTAAAGAGTGAACAACTTATATATATATGCCAAAAATATAGGTAACTACTATGAAGGGATAGAATATGACTCTAAAAATGAAAAATAAAAATGTTTTTTAAAAAGGGGGTTGATAAGATGTTGGTTGAAATAGGGAAAAAGAAAAATTCAAAAAAAAAAAGACAGTTAAAAAAAAATTAACTTTGAAAGACTAAAAAGTCATGGTAAAAAAGCCATGGATTCTATGTGCAGTATTCCCCTAGTGCTGGAGTTCTGCTGTTCTCATTGATCGGTAAACTTGGTCTTGGCTGGCTGTTCTTGCTGATCTTCTGGGGGAGGGGCCTGTTGCCGTGGTTCCCAAATGTCTTTGCCGGAGGCAGAATTGCCCCGCCCTTGCCCAGTCCGGGCTATGTAATCTGCTCGGGTTTGCTCGGGAGCTTTTGTTCCCTGCAAGCTTTCCGTACAGCTTTGGAGGAGGAGAGAGAAAATGGCGGCTTCCCAATCTCTGCCCCAGAGGAGCCAAGAACTCAGGGCCACCAGAGAAAAGCAGTCAGTCACTCCCATCTCCCCGGTCTCCGGACTCACTCTGTGCTCACCCAGCCTGTGACTGAGCGTCTCTATCTTTGGCACCTGACCCCGTGGGGAGTCTCCAAACCCAGCAGATCCCTGTGGTGCGCTCCTGTGCTGCTCCTCCCAGGGGACGAAGGGGAGTCTCCCCGGATCTGCTGCTTGTAGGGTCCCTGCTGGAGGAGCAGTGGCCCGACTGTGCTGCAGATCACGGTTTATGGCAACCCCGATCTGAGAGCCCATGCCTCAGCTCCGTCTCTGCAGCCAGCTTCCCCGCTCCCACCCCTGGGAGCTCTGCCACACTCAGGCACCCCCGGTCTTTCTGTGACCCCAAGGATCCTGAGACCACACTGTCCCGTGAGGGTTCCACCCCCCGCTTAGCCACCGGAGCGACATCCCTCAGCGGAGCCGACTTCTAAAAGTTCTGATTTTGTGCTCCGCTGCTCTATCATTTGCCAGAAGCGGCTGACAGAGGCCCCCTCCCCCGCCGTCTATCCTCCCGAATATCGCCTCAGATTCATTCTCCGCACGTCCTACCTTCCAGAAAGTGGTCGCTTTTCTGTTCAGAGAGTTGTTGCTATTCTTTTCTTCAATTTCCTGTTGAGTTCATAGGTGTTCAGAATGGTTTGATCCCTATCCAGCTGAATTCCTGAGACCAGAGGAAATCCAGGTCTCCTACTCCTCTGCCACCTTGCTCTGCCCCCTATATGTTTATTTTTATAGATAAATTAAACCCACTTAAATGTATTGATATGACTGATATGTTTGGTCTTGCCTCTGTCATGCATATATGCATGTTTTAAAAGGTTTTCATTATGTAAGGTGTTTCCTTTTTTTGGTTATTTTTAGCTCTACCTCAGAAAGTTTTGTATTATTTTGTTCTTATAGTATCTTTTATAGTTAGAATTTATAGTCTTAGTTCCCCTTTTCATTGGGTAGAATGTATTTATTCTTTATTAAGAGCAACTAGAAAATTACCTGGCCGTCTCTTTCCTCCTACCCAATTTAATAGAATTAGTTTTCTCAGAATTTACTTTTGTCTTCTTAAACATGCTGAAATTCTCCTACTTGATTGGACAGTTGTAGAGGATACCCTTTGGCTCCCAGCTATTATGCATGAGGCACTTTGGGTTTATTCTATTTTCCATCACCTGTCTCTTTCTTCCATGCTTTATTAGTTGTATTATTTATGCACTGGCAGAATATAGAGCATCTCTACTATACTCTATAAAGCTCTGTCACAGTGGGAAATTAACTTGAGTATACAATCACTTCCGATACACAACCAAGTGACATAACAAATGACGGCAGAAGAGAAAAGATTACAGCTAAAATTAAATCACTTGAATCCCATGTTTATTTAATGAATTTAACACATGCAGTGAGAAGCAAAGGGAAATCACTGGTGGATTCACACACTTGGGAGAGGGTACAAGAAAGAGGAGAAGTCCTCACTCCCTAAATCCTGTGTTGTGCTATGTTTCTGTCTGTCCCGTTGGCCCTTCCTGGTGATGGTGTGTTATAAGAGCAGGAGTTGAAGACCAGCCAACAGCGGCAATTATATCTGGTCAATTATTGTAGCTTGCCTCAAAGCTGCTGAGCAGTGGTTCATTTCTATCTATCATACCTATCTCAGCAGAGGCTATGCTGGCCCACAGTGGGTCTGCCCAACATGTGGCTAACTTAAGGCATGAATATTCGATACCTCATGAATACCAGGCCATTACTTGATCCTTTCATTCCTTCTTATCTATGTTCAAAGCACATATGCTCTATTTACTTTATATTTAACAAGGCTCAAAAACTACTTGCGTACTTATTATATATACTTTGTCTTGTTTGTTAATACTCTTGTCCCACATTTATTTTAGGATTCCTGTTATCTCTTTGTTGCCAATGCCACTGGCCCTCTACTAGATTCCTCAGAAAGGGCTGGTGGGCCACAGGGGGTGTCTCACTCTAGTCTCTTGCCCATCCTCCAAGGGCCACCTGTTTTTGCATTATTCAGTACAAGGTTCATGGTGAGGTTGGAAGCTTCTTGTATCGGAAGTGATTATATACTCAAGTTAATTTCCCGCGGTGACAGAACTTTATAGAGTAAGGTAGAGATGCTCTATATTCTGCCAGTGCATAAATAATACAACTAATAAAGCATGAAGGAACAAGTCTTAAGTACAAGTATCATGGCCCTCCTTTCCGGGGAAAAGAACTGGTGAGGCAGTGTGAACCCTCCTCCTGTAGACCCTCTGGCCCACCCTGGCCACTAATAACTGGTCAGCATCTCAGCTGCTTTTCTTCTTAACCCTCTTGGATAGCACCATCCCTTCCTCCAAGCATGGCCAGAGCCCAGGTGGTCCACACAGTTAGGGAAAGAACTAACCTGCTCTGGAGTTCTCATCACTTGCTTACTTGGTGGCCTGGAGACCACAGTGCTCTGATGGGCTAAACAGAAGAACAAACCTGGGATTTTGTAGTCCGTCCAGGTTTGTTCATTGTTAAAGTGGAACCTATATTTTTACTGGCTTTCTACATTCAAAGCCTAAGAGTTACATTTAACCATGGATGTTTTATTTGTTTGCTAAAAAACATAAAGGTGTCTTTATATTTTCTATCCTTTATTTCCTATCCTCTTTCCAGTCTTTCCTCAGCCTCTCTCCTCAAATGCACAACGTCTGGAATGAGGCATTCTCAAAGTTTTGTCTTGAAACATCTTAAGAGGAAAGTCAGATAACCTGTCATAGCTTTCAGCATTTGTACAGAACTATTTGGTAGCAAATGGATACATTAATAGAAACTTTTGGGCAAAGTAATAGAAATAGAGTTGATAATGACACTGTATCTTAAGGTCTGAACTTTGAGTAATTTCAGATAGACACTAATAATTTTGTACTTTCCCTAATAGCATCTATGCAAAGAAATCACTGATCAGACATAAACAGTCAGAGTTTGAATAGGAAGCTAAAGAGAACTACATAAGCATGTGATGAAAAAATACCACTGAATTCTTTACATGTTTCTAAAGTGCAGAAGGACACTCACACATACTCACCATAAACAGCTATTGTTATTTTGCTGCACAATGTATAATTAATATTCATATAGATTATCGACATTAATAAGATTTGGAAATGAATAGTTTCTTTATATTAGGGAAAAAACTTTCAGAGCATTCACATTTTATGCAAATTTAAATGCTGGATAATTGAGGTCTGATATATAAACATTATCTTATTCTATACATAAGTTTTGAAATAGTGAAAATATTCTACATTTTTAAAAATAAGTAAATTATTTCAAAGCCCGGGAATTCAGTAAATTGTAAATTATGTCTAGTTTACTGCTGCAGAACAGCAGTGAATTCATTGGTAAAAAGACCTTCAGTATTTCTATTGGGAATTTAACTTCAACTAGGACATTTTGAGGATTTTTTAATTTAGATTCATAGTTATATCAGGCAGTAGTTTTCTTGTGATATCTTTGTCTAGCTTTGGTATCAGGAAAATACTGGCCACATAGAATGAGTTGAGAAGTCTTCCTTCCTCTAATTTTTGTGAATTATTGGTACTCATTCTTCAAATATTTGGCATAATAAAGCAGGAAAGCCACACTGAGCCTATGTGTTCCTTTGTGGAAAGGTTTTAAATTACTAATTTAATATCTTGTTATTCAGATACTCTATTTATTCTGATGTCAGTTTTGGTAGTTTCTGAGTTTCTAGAAATTATTCTATTTCATCTAAGTTATCTAATTTTTTGGCATCAATTGTTTGTAATATTCCTTTATAATCCTGTGTATTTCTGATTCTTGACTTTTGTAATTTGTGTCTTTTCTCTTTTTCTTGGTAAATCTTGAAAATGCTTTAAAGCAGTTAGACCTAACATCATTTATAGATAATAGGGTTTGTCAATTGTTTTCTCTTTTCAACAAAACACTTTGTATTTTTGTTGATTTTTTTCTATTGTTTTTCTATCCTTGATTTCTCATATTTGTTCTCTAATCTTTATTACTTCCTCCCTTTTGCTGCCTTTACATATAGATTCCTCTTCACTTTCTAATTTCAAGGTTGGGTTGATTTAACACCTTTTCTCTTGTTTAATACACATACTGACAGCCATAAGTCCCCCCCTCCCCCGAGCACTGCTTGCGGCAACCCCATTCATTTTGGTATGTTATTTTTCAATATCATTTATCCCCAAGTACTTTCTACATTTCCTTGTGACTCCTTATTTGTCCATTGGTTATTTAGCAGAAATTGTTTAATTTCTACATATTTGTGAATTTCCAAAATTTCCTTCCATTACTAACTTCTAAGTTTATTCCATTGTGGTCAGAGAACAGACTTTGTAAAATTTCTCTACTTTAAATGTACTGAGGGGGGCGGAGCAAGATGGCGGAGGAGTAGGAGACCTGGATTTCGTCTGGTCTCAGGAATTCAGCTGGATAGGGATCAAACCATTCTGAACACCTACAAACTCAACAGGAGATCGAAGAAAAGAAGAGCAACAACTCTCTCATCAGAAAAGCGACCACTTTCTGGAAGGTAGGACGTGCGGAGAAGTGAATCCGAGGCGAAATTCGGGAGGATAGATGGCGGGGGAGGGGCCTCCGGTGGCCGCTTCTGGCAAGTGATAGAGCCGCGGAGCACAAAATCGGAACTTTTAAAAGTCTGCTCCACTGAGGGACGTCACTCTGGTGGCTAAGCGGGGGGTGGAATCCTCCGGGACAGTGTGGTCTCAGGACCCACGGGTCACAGAAAGACCGGGGGTGCCTGAGTGCGGCAGAGCTCCCAGGTATCGGAGCAGGGAGGCCGGCTGCAGAGGCGGAGCCCAGGCGCGGGCTCTCAGCCTGGGGTGGCCATAAACCGTGATCCGCGGCACAGTCGGGCCACTGCTCCTCCAGCAGAGACCCAACAAGCGGCAGACCCGGGGAGACTCAGCTTCCTCCCCCAGGAGGAGCCGCGCGGGAGTGCACCGCAGGGATCTGCTGGGTTTGGAGACTCCACCCGGGGTCGGGTGCCAGAGATAAAAACGCGCGGTCACAGGCCGGGTGAGCACGGAGTGCGGCTGGAGACCGGGGAGACGGGAGTGACTGACGGCTTTTCTCTGGGGGTTCACTGAGAAGCGGGGCCCCGAGTTCTTGGCTCCTCCGCGGCGGAGATTGGAAGGCCGCCATTTTCACTCTCCGCCTCCAAAGCTGTACGGAAAGCTCACAGGGAACAAAAGCCCCGGAGAGCAAACCCGAGCAGATTACATAGCTGGGAGGGGGCAAGGGCGGGGCAATTCTGCCTCCGGCAAAGACATTTGGAAACCACGGCAACAGGCCCCTCCCCAGAAGATCAGCGAGAACAGCCAGCCAAGACCAAGTTTACCCATCAATGAGAACGGCAGAACTCCAGCGCTAGGGGAATACTGCACATAGAATTCATGGCTTTTTTACCATGATTCTGTAGTCTTTCAAAGTTAATTTTTTTTAACTGTCTTTTTTTCTTTTTTTTTTCTTTTTGAATTTTTCTCTTTCCCTTTTTCAACCAACATCTTATCAATCCCTTTTTTTGAAAAAAAAATTTTTTATTTTTCATTTTTAGAGTCATATTCTATCCCTTCATATACTTACCCGTATTTTTGGCTTATATATATGAGTTGTTCTCTCTTTAAAATTTTGAGATAGTTTCTTCTAACAGATCAAAATATACCGTAAATCTCTAGTATATGGTATTTTCTATTCCCCTGCCTGATCACATCCTCTTCCTTTTTTTTTTCTTTTTTTAAATCCTCTTCTTTCTTTTTTCAAACAACTTCTTATCAATTCCTTTTATAAAATTTTTTATAATTTCCATCTTTACAGTCATATTCCATCCCTTCATCAGATCAACCCTTATTTTTGTACATATATAAGTTTTTCTTTCTTTAAAATTTTGGGAGGCACTTTCTTCTAACAGACCAAAATACACCCCAAATCTAGTGTGTGGCACTGATCTATATACCAGCCTGATCATATTTGATCACATTCTGGTTTTTCTGTTGTTGTTGTTTTGTTTAGTTTGTTTTTGTTTTTATCTTTATCTTTTCCTTTTTTCTCTCTTTCCCTTTCTTTTCCCACTGCTTCAGGTTTTTTCTGATTTGTTTAGAGTATATTTTCTGGGGACGTTGTTACTCTGCTAGCATTTTGTTCTCTCATTAATCTATTCTCCTCTGCACAAAATGACAAGACGGAAAAAATCACCTAAACAAAAAGAACAAGAGGTAGTACCAATTGCCAGGGACCTACTCAATATGGACATTAGTACGATGTCAGATCTAGAGTTCAGAATCATCACTTTAAAGATACTAGCTGGGCTTGAAAAAAATATGGAAGTTATTAGAGAAACCCTTTCTGGAGAAGTAAAAGAACTAAAATCCAACCAAGTAGAAATCAAAAAGGCTATTAATGAGGTGCAATCAAAAATGGGGGCGCTAACTGCTAGAATAAATGAGGCAGAAGAGAGAATCAGTAATATAGAAGACCAAATGATGGAAAATAAAGAAGGTGAGAAAAAGAGAGATAAACAACTACTGGATCACGAGGGCAGAATTCGAGAGATAAGCGATACCATAAGACAAAACAACATTAGAATAATTGGGATCCCAGAAGAAGAAGAAAGAGAGAGAGGGGCAGAAGGTATAATGGAGCAAATTATAGCAGAGAACTTCCCTAATTTGGGGAAGGAAACAGGCATCAAAATCCAGGAAGCACAGAGAACCCCTCTCAAAATCAATAAAAATAGGTCAACACCCTGACATCTAATAGTAAAACTTACGAGTCTCATAGACAAAGAGAAAATCCTCAAAACAGCTCGGGAGAAGAGATATGTAACCTACAATGGTAGAAACATTAGATTGGCAACAGACTTATCCACAGAGACCTGGCAGGCCAGAAAGGACTGGCAGGATATATTCAGAGCACTAAATGAGAAAAATATGCAGCCAAGAATACTCTATCCAGCTAGGCTGTCATTGAAAATTGAAGGAGAAATAAAAAGCTTCCAGGACAAACAAAAACTAAAGGAATTTGCAAACACAAAACCAGCCCTACAGGAAATCTTGAAAGGAGTCCTCTAAGCAAAGAGAGAACCTAAAAGCAACATAGACCAGAAAGGAACACAGACAATATACGGTAACAGTCACCTTACAGGCAATACAATGGCACTAAATTCCTATCTTTCAATAGTTACCCTGAATGTAAATGGGCTCAATGCCCCAATCAAAAGACACAGGCTATCAGACTGGATTAAAAAACAGGACCCATCGATATGCTGTCTGCAAGAGACTCATTTTAGACCCAAAGACAGCCCCAGATTGAAAGTGAGGGGGTGGAAAACCATTTACCATGCTAATGGACACCAAAAGAAAGCTGGGGTGGCAATCCTTATATCAGACAAATTAGATTTTAAACCAAAGACTGTAATAAGAGATGAGGAAGCACTATATCATACTTAAAGGATCTATCCAACAAGAAGATCTAACAATTGTAAATATCTATGCCCCTAACATGGGAGCAGCCAATTATATAAGCCAATTAATTACAAAAGCAAAGAAACACATTGACAACAATACAGTAATAGTGGGGGACTTTAACACCCCCCTCACTGAAATGGACAGATCGTCTAAGCAAAAGATCAACAAGGAAATAAAGACTTTAAATGACAGACTGGACCAAATGGACTTTACAGACATATTCAGAACATTCCACCCCAAAGCAACGGAATACACATTCTTCTCTAGTGCCCATGGAACATTCTCCAGAATAGATCACATCCTAGGTCATAAATCAGGTCTCAACCGGTACCAAAAGATTGGAATCATTCCCTGCCTATTTTCAGAACACAATGCTTTGAAACTAGAGCTCAATCACAAGAAAAAAGTCAGAAAGAACTCAAATACATGGAGGCTAAAGAGCATCCTACTGAAGAACGAATGGGTCAACCAGGAAATTAAAGAAGAATTAAAAAAATACATGGAAACCAATGAAAATGAAAACGCAACTATTCAAAATCTTTGGGAT
Organism: Neomonachus schauinslandi; assembly: GCF_002201575.2. Lineage (NCBI taxonomy): Eukaryota > Metazoa > Chordata > Mammalia > Carnivora > Phocidae > Neomonachus > Neomonachus schauinslandi. Next base: position 12,727 of record NW_025409474.1, read on the forward strand.
GCAGCAAAGGCAGTCCTAAGAGGAAAGTATATAGCAATACAAACCTTTCTGAAGAAACAAGAAAGGTCTCAAGTACACAACCTAAACTTACACCTCAAGGAGCTGGAGAAAGAACAGCAAATAAAGCCTAAACCCAGCAGGAGAAGAGAAATAATAAAGATCAGAGCAGAAATCAATGAAATAGAAACTAAAAGAACAGTAGAACAGATCAACGAAACTAGGAGCTTGTTCTTTGAAAGAATTAACAAGATTGATAAACCCCTGGCCAGACTTATCAAAAAGAGAAGAGAAATGACCCAAATCAACAAAATCATGAATGAAAGAGGAGAGATCACAACCAACACCAAAGAAATACAAACAATTATAAGAACATATTATGAGCAACTCTATGCCAGCAAATTAAATAACCTGGAAGATATGGATGCATTCCTAGAGATGTACCAACTACCAAAACGGAACCAGGAAGAAATAGAAAAGCTGAACAGACCTATAACCACTAAGGAAATTGAAGCAGTCATCCAAAATCTCCCAAAAAACAAAAGCCCAGGGCCAGATGGCTTCCCAGGGGAATTCTACCAAACATTTCAAGAAGAATTAATACCTATTCTTCTGAAACTGTTCCAAAAAATAGAAATGGAAGGAAAACTTCCAAACTCATTTTATGAGGCCAGCATTACCTTGATCCCAAAACCAGACAAAGACCCCATCAAAAAGGAGAATTACAGACCAATATCCCTGATGAACATGGATGCAAAAATTCTCACCAAAATACTAGCCAATAGGATCCAACAGTACACTAAAAGGATTATTCACCACGACCAAGTTGGATTTATCCCTGGGCTGCAAGGTTGGTTCAACATCCGCAAATCAATCAATGTGATACAATACATTAACAAAAGAAAGAACAAGAATCATATGATCCTCTCAATAGATGCAGAAAAAGCATTTGACACAGTACAGCATCCTTTCTTGATCAAAACTCTTCAGAGTATAGGGATCGAGGGTACATACCTCAATATCATAAAAGCCATCTATGAAAAACGTACAGCGAATATCATTCTCAATGGGGAAAAACTGAGAGCTTTCCCCCTAAGGTCAGGAACACGGCAGGGATGTCCACTATCACCACTGCTATTCAACATAGTATTGGAAGTCCTAGCCACAGCAATCAGACAACAAAAAGAAATCAAAGGCATCCAAATTGGCAAGGAAGAAGTCAAACTCTCACTCTTTGCAGATGATATGATACTTTATGTGGAAAACCCAAAAGACTCCACCCCAAAACTGCTAGAACTCATACAGGAATTCAGTAAAGTGGCAGGATATAAAATGAATGCACAGAAATCAGTGGCATTCCTATACACCAACAACAAGACAGAAGAAAGAGAAATTAAGGAGTCGATCCCATTTACAATTGCACCCAAAACCATAAGATACCTAGGAATAAATCTAACCAAAGAGACAAAGGATCTGTACTCAGAAAACTCTAAAATACTCATGAAAGTAATTGAGGAAGACACAAAGAAATGGAAAAACGTTCCATGCTCATGGATTGGAAGAACAAATATTGTGAAGATGTCAAT
>NW_025409475.1:0-580 GCF_002201575.2 Neomonachus schauinslandi
CTCAGAACAAATCAGTAAATTAAGGACAGGCACCAGGATGACACAAAAGACAAAATTCCCTTCTCAAGTCTTGTCCTGCAGCAAGGCTGGGGAGGGCCTGAGACCACAGTAGGAACCATAACTGGTCTACACTTCCTCGAAGTTATTTAGGATCATCCAAAAAAAAAAAAACAACGCTGGAACAACTGGACATCCTGATGTAAATAAATAAATCTAGAAAAACACTTTATATCCTTCACCAAAATTAACTCAAAATGCATTGTAGACCTAAATGTAAAATGTAAAACTACCAAGTGTGTAGATGATAACATCGGAGAAAGCTAGATGATGTCGAGTGTGAAAATGAACATTAGATACAATACGAACACATAAATTATTTACAAAGATTTTTAAAAAGAAATCTCTACACCAAACATGGGGCTCAAACTTACAACCCTGAGATCAAGTATCATGCGCTTCACCAATGACAGCCATAGGTCCTGAGGCCTAAATTATTACTATTATTTTAACAAATAGCTTAAGTATTTTATTTATTTGCAACAAAGCTTGTTAACAGTATATAATGAAAATGTACAAAGAA
>NW_025409475.1:680-14304 GCF_002201575.2 Neomonachus schauinslandi
AAAAGAAATCTCTACACCAAACATGGGGCTCAAACTTACAACCCTGAGATCAAGTATCATGCGCTTCACCAATGACAGCCATAGGTCCTGAGGCCTAAATTCTTACTATTATTTTAACAAATAGCTTAAGTATTTTATTTGTTTGCAACTAAGCTTGTTAACAGTATATAATGAAAAAGTACAAAGAATAATGTTGCAGTTTTTGGTTAAATTTAAGTCAAAGACATTCATTAATAAGGAATCTTTGAATAAGAATATTCCAGAATTTCTCTAAGCCATGTGATAAGAACACTGTCTCTGAATATTACCTTACTTTGGAAGGTACTGGCATACACTTGAATTAAACTCAGAATTTTTCAAAATAAGCCCTAATTAATAAAACTGTTCTCTATTCAAACTAGGACAATTTTAATAAACTTTCCTTTCCAGAAACAATAATAAAGGAAAAAAGGTATTTTGTAAATAGGGGTCCTAAACAAGTCACAGTCAAAAATAAATGTATACTTAACTTCCACCTCCTCAAAACAGAGGCTACTTTCTGTTGCACAGCCTTGGAAACAAGGTGAAGAACAGTCCGTAAGCAACTTTGGGCAGGGGGTTGCCAAAACAAAGCTCAAGCCGTTGAACATGCTCACTTCTTAGAAGAATTTGGGGGAGCCTGACCAAAGGGTCCAAATTCTGTTTTTAACAACTGATACAAAGGCAGAGGGGCTCCTCCCAAGTAGCAGTGCCACCAGGGGCTGGCCAAGCCCCACGCTCACCTGTGTCGTGCTCCCAAGCAAACCGTGATGCTCCTGCTGCAGGGAGACCTTTTCTTTTTAGCGGTTCTGTTTCCAGAAGCTCTCTGTGTGAATGAGGTGAGAACAGACTCCACATGGGTATTTCAAGGCTTGGAATCAAAGTATTTTTCAACATGGCTAGGCAGAGTCCATGTGTCAAACGGCTCGTCTCCAGTTTGTCCTAATTCCTCACCACATATTTGAAGACCTAGGACCATGGACTTTTGCTATGTCCTCATAATCACACCTAATGTCCATCCTAACTTATGATTCATATTCTGTGCCTGGAAAGAGTCCCTGTATTTAACAATAACACCTACAACATAAAACAATCCACCGTGACAACTTATATGGTCACAAAACATTAATGATCTTCTGTAGACCAAGCAAATGTTTTTAACTATAATTGTCATGCATCAAATTCACAGCCAGAAACCGCAAGATCAAAAAAAAAATTTGCACAATATACATAATAACTTAAAATACACACACACAGACACACAAACATATACACACAGTCACACACACTTCTTACAGAACCGTGCTTGGGGAAACCCCATTTGTTGAGTGCCACTGAGGGCATATTTTGCTAAACTGCTGCTCCAGGTATTTTTGTTTGGAAAATCTATCATAGTAGGGCACAGCTATTTATTGGATGAGCAGAAAAGAAAGATATGCTTGTGGCAACCAGAAGGTTTTAAGGTCTTTCAACTTGTATGAAATGCACCTGAAGAAACGTTTCCATGTTCGCAGGATGCCAAGTTGGAGCTGAAATGTGGTAACAAACCTGTTGCAAAAAGTGTACAGCAGCCATCTCTTGAGGTCAAACCTGGTACCCACATATGCAAGAAAGCTTCAGGACACATAGCTTGTTGTCCTTGTCGCATATGGTCACATAATCTGATCATGTGGGCATTTCACAAGAGGTTCATATTGTTTTGCTAGTTTGGTGTTGAGGATTTGCTCATACTCCTCCGGAATTTTCTCTTCATAGTCTTTTAAGAGATGCTCACATATTATTCTGACTTGTCGGAGGGGAGAAGAGCGCTGGTCCTTCTTCATCCCGGAGGAACCTGGAGAACTAGGGGCTGTGAGTGCTGAGGAATGAGGCTGACTTTCCGAAGTACAAGTTTCACTCTGATTCAGAACAGCTTCTAAATGTCTCCACCTCTGATAAGGACTATATTCTTGTTTTATGTTCTGAAAAGTTTGTTCTAGTGTTGGAAGGCATGATTGTTGTGGGGCAGGGTGGGGTGCTGCAGAGTCGGTGGTGGGGTCTGCTCTGGAGAAGCGGTGGCATCTCTGTGTCCGGGGGGCCTGACCTGGAGTGGGGCTGGGCAGAGGGGTGCAGCACCGCCACTTTGGGGAAGCAGGACTCCACAGCCCGAGCTCGAACTCCCTGGGCTGTTTCAATGTCGCCCCACACACCATGCCTGAGGGGACAGGGACCAGGGGCAGACGTGGAGGTAACTGCAGCCTCACCTCCGGCTCCTCAGCAGAGCTCACAAGCCAGGCCGGCTCCAATCCTGAGGCATACGCTATTTGTAAAAAAAAAAATCGATAAGCTGCAATTTATTAAAATGAAAATCTTATGATCTCTGACAGGAAAAACTCAAAAATAAACAGCAAGCTCCAGACTCAGAAAATCTTGAAAAAAGGATGTCTTTACAAAAGATACATGTGAAAAACAATTGTGTTCTAAATATACAAAGAACACTTGAAATCAACAATGAAGAAAATAACTTAATTAAGAAAACAGACTGAGTCCTATAATAGAACCATCACTACAGAAGATAGATTGCAGGGGAAGAGCAAGATGGCAGAGGTATAGGAGGCCTAAATTTCTTCTGGTCTTAGGAATTAAGCTAGATAGTGATCAAACCATTCTGAACATCTATGAGCTCAACAGGATGTCGAAGAGAAGAATAGCAGCAACTCTCTGAACAGAAAAGCGACCAGAAAAGCCTCTCCCTGGAACTAAAGTGTCACATATTGACTCCAAGCCTTCCTGTAACAGGCTAGGACTTAGCTGGGGAGGGTTGTTGAGGATCGTATTTGAAAATAAAATGCCTGATGTAGAAGACAAATACTTTGTCATCAGCTTGTCGTATATTTCACTTTTCATTGGATAAAAACAAAACAAAACAAACAAAGAAACTTGTCATTTCTAGTGAAATAGACATTTACATTCCTGTTCAGAGAAAAAAAGAAAAAGGCCACCTCAGCTAACACATGTTTTTAGGTGTATATTCACTTAAAGCAGTACAGAGTGGATTAACATGTGGCTGTTGTATTTACATTATTAAAAGCTGTGTATATATGTATCAGCTTGGACTTGTTTTTCAGTTTCTCCAGTATATTATCAAAAGAAGTTGAAGCTCAAGAAGTGGTTTAAATAAACTTTCTGCTAGCTTTCCTTATCATGAGGGAAAAAGAGAATCTTGCGTCTAGACTAGACTGAACCCGTCTTCTGTCCCATGATGCAAAGCATATTCTGCACCTCCTTCATAAGCACTGTTCGCTTCCCTCCCCCATCATAGAACAGTGTGCTTCCCCACTGGGTTTCCATCCAGTCATCAGATTCATGATTTCTGGCCTTTTATGCAGCTTAGGGAAGCCAGTTTGCCGCTGATTGAAAGTTTATCTCTTTGGCGCAACCTGTTTAGAGTCATGGTGAGTTCCTGGTGTTCCTCTTCTTTCTTCTCAGCCCCAGAATCTGGCTTACCAGACAGCATTTAGAACCCAGTGCAGACGTGGGATGAAGAGGACCTTTGCATCTAGATGCATGGCTGTATGGCCCTGGACACAGATATCTAGTGGCAAGAGCACACCAAGGCAAGGTATTGGATTCTGAAGTTGCCCCAAAGGCTAGAGTCACCCAGTCTGGATGCACCCAAAGGAGCACCTGAACCAGCCCAATCCCAAAGTGTTTTTCTACATTTATTTAATTTCTTTATTTACATCAGGATGTCCAGTTGTCCCAGCGTCATTCTGAAAAGACAATATTTGGTTCATTGTCTTGTCTTTGTTTCTTTGAGAAAAGTCAGTTAACTATATCCATGTGAGTCTTTTTCTTGGCCTTTTTTTTTTTTTTTGCCATTGATGTCTTCATTTATTCTCACACCAGACAGCCAGTCATGATTTATGCAGCTTTGTAGAAAATCTTGAATTTGGATATCACTCATCTTTCAACATTCTTCCTTTTCAATATAGTGTTGGCTATTTTAGGTCTTTTTTCTCCCACATAAGTATATAATCACATTGTCAATGTCTGCAAAATAACTTGATGGAATTTTCATTGCTATTTCATCAGATCTATAAATCTAAACAAATAGAACGAATATCTTCACAACATTAAGTTCTCCTATCCTTGAAAATGGAACATCTCATCGTTTATTCAGTTCTAATTGCATTCATCAGAATTCTGTACCATTTTCCATAGAGATCTAGTACATATTGTATTACTTTTGTACCCAACAATTTTCTTTCTTCCTTTTTTTCTTTTCTTCCCCCTTAGTGCTAATGTAATGATATTGTGTTTTCCATACCATATTACACTTGTTCATTGATGGCATACGGCAGGGTTGCAGTTGGTATATTAAAATTTTGTCTTGCAAATTTGGTAAATTACCTATTATTTTCACGAGTGCTTTTGTCAACTCTTTTGGGTTTTCTATCCAATAAATAGCTCAAGTATGAACAACAGCGTTTTTAACTTTTCCTTCTCCATTTATATACGTTTCTTTTCTGTTTCTTGTCTAATTGTATTTCTTACTACTTTCTGCACAATGCTGAAAAGGGGCAGTGAGAGGGAACATATCTGCCTTGTTCCTGATCTTAGTGGGAAGGCTTCTAGTTTACTACCATTAAGTATAAATTTGGCAGGAAGTTTCTTGTAGGTTTTTTTTTTTTTTCAAGTTGAACTGTTACCTCTATTGCCCCAGTTTACTGAGAGGTTTTTAAATTTTATTTAATTTAATTTTAATTATTTATTTGACAGGGAGAGACACAGCGAGAGAGGGAACATACGCAGGGGGAGTGGGAGAGGGAGAAGCGGGCTTCCCATGGAGCAGGGTGCCTGATGTGGAGGCGCCCCGAGAGTTTAAATTTTTGAGTGGGTATCAGATACTGTACAATGGATTTCATGTATTAATATGGACTGGTGATTATTTTATAATTCAGTCTGTTGATGTAATGAATTGCATTAAATGATTTTGGAATGTTAAATCGATCTTTCATACCAGGAATAGATCCACATCATTGTGGTGTATAATTCTTTTTATACATTGTTGCATTCAATGTGTAATAATTTTTTGAGGCTGCTTGCATCTCTGTTCATAAGAGACACTGATGTGTAGTTTTTTTCTGTCATTGTTGGAATTATAATGAGGTAATGGTGATATCACAGAAGGAATCAGAAATGTTTCAGTTGATTTTATACTCTGAAAGGAATTGTAGATAATTAATTTAATCTGTTCCTTCAAAGTTTAATAAAATTTGCCAGGGAACCCACCTGGGCCTGTGTTTCTGTTTTGGGAGGTTATTAATTATTTATTCAATTTATTCAATAGACATAGACCTATTCATTTCGTCTATTCCTTCTTAATGAGTTTTGGCAAATTGTGTCTTTCAAAGAATTTGCCCATTTCCACTAAATTATTAAATTTCTCACCATAGAGTTATTTATAATCTTCTTTTACTATCCTTTTAATTTCAATGGGAGCAGTAATCATGTCCCCTCTTTTATTTCTGCTATTAATAACTTGTGTCTTCTCTCTCACATTTTACTTAATTAGCCTGATTAGAGTTTTATTAATTTCATTAATCATTTTTTTAAGTATTTATTTAAATTCTACTCAGTTAACACAGAGTGTAATATTACCTTCAGGTGTACAATATACTGATTCAACACTTCCATAAATCACCTAGTGCTCATCCCAACAAGGGCACTCCTTAATCCCAATCACCTAATTTCAAAGAATATGTTATTTTTTTTTTGCATTTTATTGCTTTTCTCTATTGACTTCACGATTTCTCCTCTAATTTTTATTATTCCAATCTTCTTTTCTTCTTTTTCATTACAATGTATTTAATTTGATCTAGCATTTATATTTCCTGAGATGCGAATGTAAATTATTGATATTAGACTTTTCTTCCTAAATACATGCATTCAACACAACACATTTCCAAGTAAGCACTGTGCCTCTGCATCCCATAAAATTCACTAAGTTTTGTTTTATTTTTATGTATTTCAACATTTTAGGGGCAACCGGCTGGCTCAGTCAGAAGAGGATGTGGCTCTTGACCTTGGGGTGGTGCGTTCAATCCCTATGTTGGTTGTAGAGATTATAAATAAGTAAATTTTAGAAAAATAAAATGTGTCTTGAGATTTATGTGTTTTCCCATGTTATTTAGACATGTGTTTAATCCCCACATATGATGGAATGTTTAATTTAGCTTTCTGACATTGATTTCTAGTTTCATTCCACTATGGTCGGCCAACAGACACTATATGACTTCTATTACCTTTGTAAAGGTGTATTTTGCAGCTCAGAATATGATCTATTTTGGTGTATACTCCATATAAGTATGAAATAATGTGTGTGCTAATGATATTGGAATAAGTCTATACATGTTCATTATGTGCAAAGTTGTTTTTTTTTTTTTAATTCCAAATTTTTATTTAAATTCTAGTTAGGTAACATATAGGGTGAAATTGATTTCAGGTGTAGAATTTAATGCTTCGTGGGCGCCTGGGTGGCTCAGTTGGTTAAGCGACTGCCTTCGGCTCAGGTCGTGATCCTGGAGTCCCAGGATCGAGTCCCACATCGGGCTCCCTGCTCGGCAGGGAGCCTGCTTCTCCCTCTGACCCTCCCCCCTCTCATGTGCTCTCTCTCTCTCATTCTCTCTGTCTCAAATAAATAAAATCTTAAAAAAAAAAAAGAATTTAATGCTTCGTCACCTACATATAACACCCATAGCTCATCACAACACATATATTACAATAATGAATTTAGCACATCCACCTCTAAAGCTCTCCATCAACCCTCAGTTTGTTTACGATATTTAGCAGTTCCCTATGGTTTGCTTCCCTTTTGCTGTTGTTGATGTTGTTGTTGATGTTTGTGTTGTAGTTTAATACCCCTCTGTTTATCTGTTTTGTTTTTAAATTTCACATGTGAGTGACACCATATGGTATTTGCCTTTTTCTGACTGACATAATTTCATTAGCATAACACACTCATGTTCTGTTGACTTCATCAGAAATGGCAAGATTTCATTCTTTTGGTGAATGTGTTATGTAACATCTTTGCATATTTATCAGTTGATAGACATTTGGTCTCTTTCTATAATGTCACTATTGTTGATAATACTACCATAAACATGGGGATGCATGTGCCCTTAGGAATAAGTATTTTTGTGTCCTTCAGCTAAATACCTAGCAGTACAATTGTTGTGTCATTGGGTAGTTCAATTTTTAACTTTTTGCAGCACCGCCATACTGTTTTCCAGAGTAGCTGCGCCAGTTTGCATTCCCACAAAGAGTGTCAGGGCTTCCTCTAGCTCCACATCATCGCCAACATCTGTTGTTTCCTGTTTTGTTAATTTTAGCCGTTCTGACAGTTGTGAGGGGGTATCGCATCTTGATTTTGACTTGCATTTACATGAAGTTGAATGCTGTTGTGAGTATTTTCATCTGTCTGTTAGCTCTCTGTATGTTTTCTTTGGAAGAATGTCTGTTCATATCTTCGGCCCATTTCTTCACTGGAAAATCAAATTTTGGGGTCCTGAGATTGTTAAGTTCTTTATGGACTTTGGATGATAATTCTTCATCTGCTAAGACATTGGCAAATACCTTCTCCCATTCTGTAGGTTGCCATTAGTTGTACTGATTGTTTCTTTTAGGGTGCAGAAGCTTTTACCTTGATGAAGTCCCAATAGTTCCTTTTTGCTTTAGGTTCCTTGCCTCAGGAGACATATTTCATGATAAATTTCTATGACTCATGGCAAAGAAGTGACTGCCTCTGTTCTCCTCTAGGTTTTGGATGGTTTCCTATCTTACATTTAGGTCTTTCAACTATTTTGAATTTATTTTTGTGTATGGTTTAGGAAAATGGTCCATTTTCATTCTTCTGCCATCATGCAATCCAGTTGTCCCAACATCATTTGTGGAAGAGACTGTCTTCTTTTTCCACCAGATATTTTCTTTCACGATGTGTTGAAGATTGGTCCAGGGTCCATTTCTTGGTTCTCTATTCTGTTCCATTGATCTATGTGTCTGTTTAAGCACCAGTACAATACTATCTCAATGACTACAGCTTTGTAATAGAGCTTAAAATCTGGAAATGTAATTCTCCCAGTTTTGTTTTTCTCTTTCAGAATTATTTTGGCTATCCGAGTCTTTTGTGGTTCTATACAAATTTTAGGACTACTTGTTCTAGTTCTGTGAAAAATGCTGCTCGTTTTTTTTTTAAAGATTTTATTTATTTATTGGAGAGAGAGAGAGAGTGAGAGAGAGCATGAGAGGGGAAAGGGTCAGAGGGAGAAGCAGACTCCCCAACGAGCGGGGAGCCTGACGCGGGACTCGATCCTGGGACTCCAGGATCATGACCTGAGCTGAAGGCAGTCACTTAACTGACTGAGCCACCCAGGAGCCCGCTGCTCGTTTTTGAAAGGGACTGCTGTGAATGTGTAGATTGGTCATGGTAGTATAGACATTTTAACAATATTCTTCCAATCCATTAGCATGGCGTGGTTTTCCATTTCTTTTTGACCTCTTCAATTTCTTTAAGTGTTCTATAGTTTTCAGTGTAGAAAACTCTACCTCTTTGGTTAGGTTTATTCCAAGGTATCTTGGGTTTGGTGCTATTGTAAATGAGACGGATTTCTTGATTTCTCTTTCTGCTGCTTCATTACTGGAAATGCAACAGATTTCTGTATATTGGTTTTATATCTGGCAATGCTGCTGAATATATTTATCAGCCCAGAAATTTGATGGTAGGGTCTTTTAAGTTTTATACATAGACTATCATGTCATCTGCATATACTGAAAGTTGAACATGTTTCTTGCCAATTTGGATGTTTTGTATTTTGTTTTGTAATTTTCTTTTTGTTACCTGATTGTTAAGTCTAGGATCTCCAGGACTGTGTTAAATAATATTGGTGACAGTGGACTTCCCTGTCTTATTCCTGACTGTAATGGAAAAGCTCTCAGTTTTCCCATTTGGGGGATGATATTGGCCATGGGTCTTTATATATGGCTTTTGCTGTGTTGACTTTTGTTCCATCTATCCCAACTTTGTTGAAGGCTTTTACATAGAATGGATGCTCTACTTTTTCAAATGTTTTGTTTTGTTTTGTTTTCTGCACCTACTGAAAGGATCATATGGTTCTTACCCTTTCTTTTATTAAATTGCTGTATCACTTTGATACATTTCTGAATATTGACCACCCTTGCAAACCAGGAATAAGTCTCACTTGCTCATGGTGAATAATTCTTTTAATGGACTGTTGGGTTTGATTTGCTAGTATCTTATTGAGAATATCTGCATGCATACTGCTCAGGGGTAATGACCTGTTCTTTTTTTAGTTTAGCCTATTAGTTTTGGTGTCAGGGTAATGCTGCACTCATAGAATGAATTTGGAAGTTTTCTTCCGTGTCTACTTTTTGGAACAGTTTGAGAAGAATAAGGTATTAACTTATTCTATAAATGTCTGGTAGAATTCCCCTAGGAAGCCATTTGGCCCTTGACTTTTGTTTTTGGGACATTTCTGATTACTGAATCAACTTCTTTGTGGGTTTTGGATCTGTTCAAATTGCCTATTTCTTCCTATTTCAGTCTTGATAGTATGCATGTTTCTAAGAATTTATTCATTTCTTCCAGATTGACCAGTTTGTTGGCATATAAATATTCATAACATTCTCTTAAAATTGTTTGTGTTTCTGTGGTGGTGTTTGTGATCTCTCCTCTTTCATTCATGATTTTGCTTCTTTGATTCATTTCTCTTTCGTTTTGAGACTTCTGCCTTGGTGTTTATCTGTTTTATTAATTCTTTGAAAGAACCAGCTTAGTTTCAGTGATCTGTTCTACTACTTTGTTTTCTTTTTCTCTATATCATATATCTGTGATCCAAACCTTTCCCCTCTTCTGCTTCCTATAGGCTTTATGTGCTGTGCCTTTTCTATGTCCTTTAGATATAAGTTTAGGTTGTGAATTTGAGGAGATGCAGGAATTTAACACAAGAGAAAGGAGGTAGTACTCGTAGCCACAGATTTAGTCAATACAGATATAAGATATCTGAACTAGAACTCCAAACCAAGATTGTAAAACTACTAGGCGGATTTGAAAAAAAGCATAGAAGATGCAAGAGAATCCCTGACTGTAGACATAAAATTCTAAAATCTAGTCAGGCCGAAAATAAAAATGCTATTACTGAGATGCAGCCTCATGTGCAGACCATAAAAATGAGGATGAATGAAACAGAAGAGGAAATCCGTGATACAGAAAACAAAGTTATGGAAAATAAGTAGGCTGAACATGCGTACTATCATGACTGAAATAGGAAAGACAACTATTAGATCATGAAGGTAGACATAGGGAACTCAGCAACTCCATAAGTGAAATAATATCTGTATTGAAGAAGTCTCAGAAGAGGAGTAGGCAAAGGGGGCAGAAGGTTTATTTGAACAAATTAAAGTTCAGAACTTCCTTAAAGCAAGAAAAGAAACAGGCATTCAAGGCCAAGAGGCACAGAGAACTCCCCTCAAAATCAACAAAAATAAGTCAACACCATGACATACTATAGTGAAACTTGCAAATTTCAAAGATAAAGAGAAAATCCTAAAAGCAGCTTGGGACAAGATGTTCTGAAACTACAAAGGTTGACAGATAAGGCTGGTAGCAGACCTGTCCACAGAGACCTGGCAGGGCAGAAAGGACTGCCATATTCAATGTGCTATGTTGGAAAAATAGGCAGCCAAGAATACTATATCCAGCTAGGCTGTCTTTCAGATAAACAAAATTAAAGGAATTCATGTACACCAATTCAGCTTTGCAAGAAATATTAAAGGTGACACATAGACCAGAAAGAGATCCCGAAAGTAACAAAGACCAGAAAGGAACAGAGAAAATCCACAGGTACAGCAACATTACAAGAAACACGATGGCACTGAATTCATATATTTCAATAATTACTATAAATATAAATGAATAAAATGGTCCAATCAAAAGACAGAAGGTGTCAGAATGGATTAAAAAAAGTTATAAAAAAAAAGATTCATCAATATACTGCCTATAAGAGATTCATTTTAGATAGAAAGACACCTCTAGATTTAAAAATGAGGGGGTGATAACCAATTATCATGCTAATGGACATCAAAAGAAAGCTGGAATCTTATGCCAGATTTTAAAACAAAGATTAAAAGATATGTAGAAGGACAATATATCATCATAGAAGGGTCATCCAACCAGAAGATCTAACAAATTTAAATATTGATGCCCATAAATTAGGAGCAGTCAAATGTATAAATTAATTACTAATCACCTTAAAGAATCTCACTAATAATAATACAATAATAGTGGTGGACATTAACACTCTACTCATAGCAAAGGATGAATTATCTAAGCAGAAGATATCCAAGGATACAAGGGCTTTGAATGACACACTGGACCAGCTGCACTTAATAGATATATTCAGAGCATTTCATCCTAAAGCAGCAGAAATTACATTCTTCTTGTGTACACATGGAACATTCTCCAGAATGGATTACATACTTGGTCATAAGTCAGGCTTCAACTTCTTGAAAAAGTTTGAGATGGTGCCATGCATATTTTCAGACCACGAGGTGATGAAACTTGAAGTCAAACACAAGAAAAAATAGAAGGACCACAAACACATGGAGGTTAAAAACGTCCTACTGCAGAATTAATGGGTCAAATACAATTAAAGAATTTAAAAAATACATGGAAGAAAATGGAAATATGGAAGAAAATGGAAATGAAAACATGACAGTCGAGAATAATTGGGTTACAGCAATGACAGTGCTTTGAGCGAAGTATATAGCAATACAGGCCACCCTCAAGAAACAAGAAAAGTATCAAATGCACCACCTAAGCTTACACCTAGAGAGCGTGGAGAAAAAATGAAAAATAAAGTCTAAATCCAGCAGGAAATGACAAATAATAAAGATTAGAGCAGAAATCAATGATAAAGAAATTAAAACAAAACAAAACAAAAAAACAGTAGAACAGATCAATGAAATTAGGAGCTGGTTCTTTGAAAGAATTAAATAGATTAATAAGATTACTAAAGCTCAAGTAAGACTTATCAAAAGGAAAGGGAAAGGACCCAAATAAATAAACACCTAAATGAAAGAGGAGAGCTCACAACGAACACCCAATAAATGCAAACAGATATGAAAAAATATGACCAATTATATCTCCACAAATTGGGCAATCTGGAAGAAATGGATACATTCCTAGAAACATAAACTATCAAAACTGAATCAGGAAGTTATAGAAAACCTGAACAGACCCGAAACCAGTAAAAAGTATTCAATTAATAATCAAAAATCTCCCAACACACGAGTGTCCAGGGCCAGATGGCTTCCTAGGGGAATTCTACCAAACATTTAAAGAAGAATTAATACCTATATTTCTGAAAGTGTTACAAAAAATAGAAATGGAAGGAAAATACCAGACTCATTCTATGAGGCCAGCATTACCTTGATCCCAAAACCAGACAAGGACCACCATTAAAAGGAGAATTACAGACCAGTATCCCTGTTGAACAAGGATGCATATATTCTCACCAAGATACTGCCAATAAGATCCAACACAGTTAAACGATTATTTACCACGACCAAGTGGGATTTATTCTGGGACTGCAAGGGTGGTTCAACCTCTGCAAATCAATATGAAACACCACATAAAAAAGAAAGGACAAGAACCCACAGGACCCTCTCAATAGATGAAGAAAAAGCATTCCACAAAATACAACATCGTTTCATGAAAAAAACTCCACCATGTAGAGAGAGGGGGAACATAACATCATAAAGGGCATATAGGAAAGACCCAAAGGAAATGTCGCCCTCAAAAGGGAAAAACAGAGATTTTCCCCTATGTGCAAGAACACGGCAGGCATGTCCACTCTCACCACTGCTGTTCAACGTAGTACAGGAAGTCCTAGCCTCAGCAATCAGACAACAAAAATAATATAAGGCATCCAAATCAGCAAAGAAGAAGTCCAACTCTCATTCTTTGTAATCCATCTCTCTGTTTCCCCGGTTACTGTCAAAACCATATGTTCACCCTGCCTGTGTCCAAGCGTTTTTAGCTCAGGCATGGGACTGAGTTCCAAAACTCCAAATGTTCAGCATGGATTCGTGTGGTTCCTCTCATGGAGGATCTCCCATGCTGCTGCCTTTTGCCACCCTATGTCAGGAAAGCAATCGCACAACCATGAATCGGTTAGCAGTTTATGGCAATACAAAGCAGAAAGCTGGCAGCTAGACTCACTGTTCTCAGGTAGGGTTCCCGTTCCTAAAGCTGAGTCATAAGGTAGCTCTATTTTTAACTTTTAGAAGTCTGGGAACTCTGTCACACTCAGGCACCTCCCATTTTCATGAGACTCCAGGGATCCTGAGACCACTCTGTCACACCCAGGATTCCACCTGGCTTCCCCAAATAAGCACCTTTAAGCCAGGAACACCCCCAAAAGTGCAAACTTCTAAATGTTACCATTTTGTGCTCCGCTGCTTATAAAACTTTGCTGTATCCTCCTCAAGCCCCCCTCCCATCCCCTGTATCCTCAGCTATGTCACACCAGATTCACGTCTCCACACC
>NW_025409476.1:0-4634 GCF_002201575.2 Neomonachus schauinslandi
GACAACATGAGCATGGAAATAAATGACAGTAACAGATTATAATCCAGTGAATAAAAGAGAAAACCATGATGCAAACTGGCAGAAAGAGAGAGAGGAAGGAAAAACCGGAGGTGCACCTTGTCCCAAGTCCCTCGGAGAGAAGAGCCGTGAACGACGGGGGACAGAGCGACGTCACGGAGAGGACCGGCAGACACCGCCTGGGAGGGCCGCATCCCAGCAACGGGACAAGGCTAAGCCACCTGCTGCCTGCAGGACAGGAGCAGGAGCGGGAGGCATCGAGCCTGGTCCCCCAACACGCACACAACCCGAATCTAATCCCGAAGGGACGCGCAGGGACCCAACGGCGGGAAGTTCTGCAACAGAGGGCGCCTGGAACCTGCAGGGTGTCGAGGTCATGAACACCAAGGGAAGGCTGCAGAGCCGCGCTGGACCGAGGAAGAGCACAGACAGCACCCCTCAGGTTCCCCTTCTGCTGAACCGGCATTTCCGGGGATACCCGTTGAGGCGTGAGTGGGACACCCATGGGACGGGGCTGAGAGGCTGAGCTGCGCTCACCGAGGACAATGCCCTTGTTTTGCGGGCGACGCACTGAAAAGTTTGGGGGGAGGGCACCAAATTTCCCACTCACCTCCACTGGGGTGAGAAAAACCTATGTGTGCACATGAGTGGACATGAAAGTCCGATATATTTTCAAATTTGGAAAAGGACAAGAGATTTCCTGTTTCCGCGGGAGCGAGGGTTCCTCGGTTCTGCCCTCTGCCCTGGTGTCGCACGCTTCAGCCTCAGGGTCCAGGCCCGGGCCGCCTGCGCTCGGGACCTCTGGACACCTGCGGGCCACCTGCAGGCCACTTCTGCGGCCCCGGGCATCTGGACGACACCGCCGTGCACCCTCGCTCTCCTGGAAGCTTTATGAGAGCAGGACCCGGCCCAGGCGGCCCCCAGGCCCTCGCCAACCACAAAGCCAGCCTCAGAATGAAGGAACACACGGGAGTCCGCAGGCCCCCGAGATGACATCCTGGAGGAGAGGCTCAGCCCAGTCCCCCTTCCAGACTGGGCTTTGCAGAGTGAGCAGCAAGAGCGTGGCCCCCACGTGCTGGGTGGAGTGAAAGCGCGGCAAGTGCAGGGTTAGCGACACACCCCTGGTACACTGGGGGCCGCGGCCAAGCTCACCACGCTGCAGGACGAGAGTGCAATCAGAGGAGGCTTCCTAGAGGAGGGGCCTCTAGACTAGCCCCTCCAGGAATAACCAAGCGAAGAGAAGGGAGGTCTACCAGCAAGGGCAAGGCTCATAATGGATGCTGACGGCCAAGGTACGGAAGTGGGGAGCGACAGGCCTAAGGCAGGGACGGGAGGTGTGCACAGGGGAGTAACCCCCGTGGGCCCCGGGTGCCAAGCTTCCCAATCTGTTCTCCGGGGAGGAGGCCTGCCAGGGCGCTGTGGGCAAGAGGCTGGGCGGGTGGCGCCCTACAGGTTCAAACTGCAGATGGAACCAGGGGCTGTCTGCTGGCGTCAGCAACCTCACGACCTCCACAGCTAAAGCCACGCCAGACACACGTGATCTCTTGTTAGGATCAGCAGATTGTGGCCATACCTAATTAGTTTAATTAAACCCAAGGTGGCTTCCGGGCATTTTGGATTAACAAAAAAATTAAAGCACGGCCTGCCAGCTCCAGGACGGCATGACAAAGGGGCCGCTCGGCTCTCTCTGTGAACACCTCCTAGCTTCCGGCTCGGTACACAGCAGATGCCCCGTAAGTACACATGCTCTTATGCTCCTTTGGGGCCAATTACCCAGCTGAGGTCAACTCGGAGTGGAGGGACATTCCAAATGCTATCCTCTGAAAACAGGATGTCACCATGAGAAGCCAGCATGGCCTTCTGGGACGAGCAGACAACATGGAGGCCTCTGAGCTGGACGGGCCTCCGGCACTCCAGGACCGCACGGAGGTGGGAAGGCCCCACAGACTGGACTCGACAGCAAAGTAGCCAGATCCCCACAGAAAACAGGCACCCATCCCACACCCCATCCACCCCGAGGAAGCAGACACGTGGCAGGAGCATCCGTCCGAAAGTCAGCCAGACAGCTTAAGGGAGGCTTGCAGAATCGAATGAGTTTCGGCAATCCTACGAGGGACACCTAAGCTTGTGATTTAGTTTCGCCTCTTCCAATCTGTGTCACCAGAGGGAAGTCCCTGGATCTCTCTGAGCTTTAGCAGCCTCATCTATAAAACGGGGATGGCACAGCCTCCCCGGGATCATGCCTCGCCCAGGGCAGGACCAGGAAGAAAGGGAAGCTTGGACTCTTCTTGTGATCCAAGCACCGTGGACCAACAGGACATCTTCCCTGCCCCACTCTAGGGATGGTGAGCTTCCCAAATAACAAAGAGCAGCCACACAGCGAGGCCCCCCAGGCTCCCTCCCAAACCCTGCACAGCCATACCTGGTACAGAGAATTGTTTCTTTAACTGTGAATACACAGATGGAGCCAAGGGATAGACCCGGTGAATGCAAGTTCACAGAGCACCTGCAGCCATCCTGCACCAGCAACAGACACACGAAGATGGGGTGACCCACCCCACCCCCACAAGATGACCGGTGGGCTGAGGCCAGGGAGACCAGCCCCCAGCCAAGACAATGATCCCCGCCAGTGTCCAGATGACCATCCTAAAGTCACTAACGTCAACTCCGCGCTGCACGGAGAACGTTCCCTGCCTTAACCTCATGCAATCCTCAGAAGGTGGCTCTAAGGTGCCTCCTATCGCTGTTCCCATTAAACAGTTAGGGAAACTGAGGGCCCAGGGGTGGTCACCTACCTGAAAGACGACAGTGCCAGGCTTCGATCAGCACACATGCACGAAGACACACAGACACTCGCCCGTCCGGTTCTCCCTAGCACCGAGTCCCCCTGGATACCCCTTCACCCAGGCTGGGACACGGAGGGCTCCAAGGGACTGTGGTGCCGTCAGTGTTGCTGCCCCATGGACGCCTCCGGGGACCCGAGGATGTCCCAGCACTTCCAGCACAGTGGCTGAGCCAAGCCACCTGCCACAGCCAGAGCGCCCCCTCTTCCCCCACCCTGCCCAAACCCCAGCTGGAAAAGGGCAGCTCTGGGACCCCGAGGCCAGCCAGGCCCAGCGTCTGTTGTGTGGACCCACCCACCCCGGGCTGTGTCCCGTGCCCCAGCCTCCCTGCCAATCAGCCGGGAAACCGGCCAGGAGCCAGCAAGCCTGGGCAGCCCCTGTGGATGACAGCCAAAGGCAGAGACTCCCGCCCATGGCCAACTCTGCCCTCAGCAACCCTTCCTGCTCTCAGTTTCTCCAGCCCAGCCCCCACCCCCACCCCCAGGGGAGGACGGAGGTGAGGAACGGGTTTATGAAAGTACTCTGCAGCAGGGCGCCAGGCCCCAGGGACTGCGAGTTAGTTGGCATGAGAGAACCTAAGGACAGCGCCTAAGGGGAGCCCTGAGACCACATGCCTGCACCCCCAGGGCTCCCTCAATAGGCTGCCTGCCTCCGTGGTCCTGGGTTGTTATCGCTGAGTGGGAGGGCAGCCCCCCTACCCTCTCAGGGCTCCTCTTTGTCATCAGCCACCCCCCTTCCTCCCTGGAGGACGGGGTGCTCTCATCTCCTTGGAAACGCAATCACAGCCAAAGGGCAGAGGCCATGCAGCCCAGCCTGGAAAAGCCGTGACTCACTCCATCCCTCCTTCTCCCTAGCCGGCTTTCCGATGTCACACATGCATGGCCGTTGTCCACGCGGACTTGCCGTGGGCCACAGAGGAAGGGGCTATGGGGCTCACAGGAAGGTCGATCCTGGACAGTGCTGGCCAGACTCAGGCTGGCCCCCGGGGCCCCTTGAGCGCCCAGGACCCCTTCAGATGGAGCTGGGGGTGGGCGTTCTGTGACTCCAGGAAGGCAGGACCGGAGCTTCATTCTGCTCAAGTCTCAGCCAAGTTCCCTTTAAGGGGCCAAGAAAAGCAGCTCCTGCCGGCCGCGCAGACATTTTCCTGCCGGCCGGCAGCCACACCGCGCGGCCGCGACAAAGGCCACACTTGAGGGTGCTGGCGAAGCGACGGGGGCTCCGGCTCGCACCCAGCTGCGCGACCCCGTCCAAGAGGAGGCGGCGACCCGAGCCCACCCGCTCCCTCGGGCCCCTCCGGCTCCCGCTCCTCGCCGACTCCTCCGGCCGCGCCCCGCTGTCCTCCACTGTCCCGCCACCAGGCGCGAAGCCGGAGAACGAGACGCCCGACGAGGCCCCCCGGGCGTGGCGGGCTCCCCGGGGCCGGGAGGGACGCGGAGAGGGGGCGGCAGCGGCGGGCGGGGCGCCCCGCCCGGCTTCGAGTCTCCCCGCACCCCGGCGCCACAGACCGGCCCGGGGCGCGTCCCGGCGGTGCCCACGGGCGGCGGCGGCGCGCCCCGGGCTTGGGGGACTTTGGTCAACTTCGCGCCTCCTGGGGCGCACCCCTCTCTCCCCGCGACCGCCCGCGCGCCGGGACCCTCACCTGGGACATCTGCGGCCGGAAGTTGATGTCCTTGAGGTCGATGGAGCCGGGGGAGAGGTTGTGCAGCAGCTGACACAGGAGGACGCCGTCGCGCAGCGCCTGCGCCAGGTCGAACACCGCCGCCGAGGGCCACA
>NW_025409476.1:9634-14302 GCF_002201575.2 Neomonachus schauinslandi
CGGGGGCGCGGCCACGGGCGGGGCGGGGGCGGGGCCGGCGCGCGGGCCTGGCGTCGCCCCCGCCCCCCCACTTCCTGCCCCGCCGCCCGCCAAAGTTGCGGAGGGCGGGGGCTGCGGCGCCGCCCGGGGCCCGCCCACTCTGTCCGCGGGGCGCCCGGACTTTTGAGGAGCTTTGCGCCGGGGGCGAGCGACCTCGCCGGTGGAGGGATGGCCGGTTCTCGGTCTCTGCGTTGGCCCTGCGTCCCACTCGGTGGCGATCAGTCGGTGGCTCCTGTCGCGCTGGGCGCCTCCGCACGGCCCTTCGGAAAGGACAGACCCAGGAGGGGGAACCGACCGGACCGAGGCCCCCCGCGTCCCCTCGGTCCATCAAGCCGTGCCTGAGGGGATAACTCGAGGCCGAGGCACACACGGGCGGGGAATGCGCCCAGAACCCCCATCCCATCCTCTGCTCTGGCCACGGACCAGAAAGCAGCCCTCCACCCACCCCCGACCCCGCACAAAGGCCGGGATTCCCCCACTTTGTGACCCAGAGCCCTGGCCACTTGCAGCTGCCCAGAGGGCAAATCCTGGCGTCTGAGATGGAATATGTGAGATTAGTAAGTGAGAGAGAGGGCTGGTCATGATGCCAGAGCTGCCTGGGCCCTGGCTGACTGCAGGGTCCACTGACCCCGCCCTGAACTCCTTCCTGAGCCCCGCCCAGGGGTGGGGGCCGTGTTTTCAGCAGCTGGCCTCCCCCCCCGCCCCGCGACAGTGGCACGGCTTCAAGGGCATGAAGAGCCAATCTGGCAATGAAATTATGTGGATCCTGGCTCAGCTCAGGAGCCATGGGTTCTCATCACTGGTGTACTGGGCCTCCCTGGGCAAGGCACAGCCCCACCCTGAGACTCTCGGCCAACGCTGGGGTGGTGGTGAGGCCACCCACCTGCACACTTGTGCTTGAGTTCTGGACCTGTGTTCGCTGGGGCAGCACTGGGCAACTGCCTCATGGCCCAGCCCTCTCCTCCGCTGGGTGCCACCCCCAACTCATGTGTGCAGAGAGGATCCCCCAGGCCTTCTGCAGAGCTCAAACCTTCCCCTTCCCCAACTGAGGAGGAAGTCTGGGGGGCTAGGCCAGGGGCCAGCCCACGGAGAGAAGCAGGAGAGGAGCTGGCCTCCGGGACACACCCCAGGCCCTGTGAGGAGTGGTCACAGCAGGAGTAAAATCAGGCCAAGTGGCCGGGCAGCTCCAAGCTACCGTCCAGGCGTCCTTCCTTTGAGAAACCCACATAGGGAGGAACCTGCCTCAGAGGGGTGCGATTGAGCCTGTTTGGCTGGAGGCAAAAGCATGTAACCCCCGCCCCAGCATCTCCCCGCCCGAGGAATGGAACCACAGGACGTAGCCTGAACCCCAGCCCCACCAGCCCCCGCTCTGAGAGCCTTGCAGGCACCTTCTCCTGCAGCGCCCCCTCCCCCTCTGTATTGCGGGGAGCCCAGCCACAATCAGAATTGTTTGTGAGGGGCCCACAGGACATCATGGAGTTTTTGTGCAGGGCCTGGGGCAGAATGGGGCTCCTGCAGCTCTTCACCTGGGGTGCCCTATTCTGGTGCCCCCTTAATGCCTGTGTCTCTCACCCACAGGTAACCGCCTCAGCAAGAAAAGGGCCTCTGTCCTCGCCACCGTCATGGCCTTCCTGCCTGGGCAGAGACCCAACCAAGATGATGAGCCCGGGACTGGGACACAGGCACCCCCAGCTGACCATGCAGACGGTCGTCTGCTGCCTCCTGGTGGCTGCGGAGGGCACTGTCGCCACCTGGCTGCCCAGCTGGCTGAGGAAGCCGGGGTTTAGCCTTGTGAATGGTCACACTGGGAGACTCAGACCTGCTGCTGTGCGGTCCTGAGCCAGCCACAACCCCTTCAGCATCCCCAGTTTCCCATCTGGACATTGGGAACATGTGTATCTCACAACGTCCTTGGGAGGCTCTGCAGGCAAGCTGGACAGGAATGGATGGATGGATGGATGGATGGATGGATGGATGGATGGATGGAAACTTGGCAGAGACTCCCTCCCTGGCACTTGGTGTGGGTGTGATGAGCAGGTCCAGACTGTACCAACTCAAAGTATGGATCAGAAAGAGGGGACACTTGTCCAGAAAACCCTACTGCTATCCTCATGCCCTGGGACCCAGAGCTGTTTGCCAGGACCACCTGTGGTACACCTCTGGGCGGGGGGGGTGCACGGGGCCCATTGCCTCCTGTGGACATGGTGCCCTGGAGACGTGCTCACAGACAAGGAAATGGTACCCTCGAGGCTGCACTTCAGCTTGGCCCACCTTTAGCCCAGCCAGTGATGGCTTCAGTGGGAGGGACAGACTCTGTGCTGAGCATCAGGGCAGCCCACGGGAGAGCCGGGGAGCTCGGCCCCCAGCCCAGCGGGCAGGGAGTGCCAATACCAGCTACGTACCCCAAAGTAGACAAGGAAGGTCACAGCCCCCTCTCCCCGCCTCACCCACCCACCGTTGCCCCCTTCCATCCATCCTCGGGAACCAGCAAGGACCCAGAAAAACTTGGGTGAGACCCTGTCACTCTCCCGGCCAAAGAGGTACAAGCGAATTCTTTCCCTAGAAAATGTGCCCCCTTCCTGGATGACTTCATTTCCTGCATGAAGGAAAGGAGCAGCCACACCTGGTATGCTCCTACCTCAGGGCCTTTCCACTGGCCATGTGTCCGCCCGGGACTCTTGTCCACAGAGCTCACCCCCTCACATCCTCTGCGATCCTCTCCCCTAGACCTGACTCACTTAGTCTCATCCCTCTAGACAGTGAGCTCTGGGGCCGCAGGGACCATTTCTTCCTGTCCCCAGTTCACGCCCAGCACTGCAGACTGGGCGCGGCCTGTGGTAGGTGCTCAGAAAACACTTATTGAATGAAACACCAAATGAATAAACCACCAACTTGGCAAAGCACTGCAACTCCGATTTTTAAACCCAATAGATTCTCTCACGGAAGTCACAGACATGGGGTAAGTTGATGCCAAGGTTTACGAACCAGGCTGTGCCATCATCCGTGGAGTGATCTGCGGCCTGTCCTGGCAATGTCTATAACGAACGAACTTTAACATCGTCACGTGAGTGTGTAACAGCCTGCTCCGTAAGACTGCGCGGGCGTAGCCCACTCAGGCGGGTTTATCCTGATGGCGTCCGTGATTGTAACGGACGCCCCCCTGTCCTGAGGGCCACGGGGCCAGCCCGAGAGCCGCAGACGCTCACCTCACCTCCCTTAAGCCTCACGCAGTAGCCAATATTGTCCTGGGTGGCGAAAGGCGGAAACCGACACGCCGGGCACTTTGGTGAGCTGCCCGGGCCGCCCGGCAATTCGTGAGGGAGCCAGGTGCGAGCACCGGGCCTGCCCAGCGCCCAGATGTTGCTGTTGAAAGCGGTTTCCGTGCTGAGACTTTCTGCTGTTCCTCGACAAGCTGATTTGGGTGGGTGGGTGATGAGGGAGAAGGGAAAATGCTGTGATGTCTACAGCACGTAG
Source organism: Neomonachus schauinslandi (assembly GCF_002201575.2). Lineage (NCBI taxonomy): Eukaryota > Metazoa > Chordata > Mammalia > Carnivora > Phocidae > Neomonachus > Neomonachus schauinslandi. Next base: position 13,148 of record NW_025409476.1, read on the forward strand.
ATACTGACTCAGCAACAGAATGCAGTGCTTGAAAGGCATGCACAAGCACACACACGCACGCGCACACACACGCGTGTGCATGCACACACGCCCCACTGCAGAAATGGGGTGGTAGCCTGGCAGGAGCATCAGGTTGACCAGAATGTGGCTGCTGGGGAGACACCCTGTGTCCGGGCTGAAGTGGGGGGAGCGTGGAGGGGGGCTGTCGGGTCCCTGGGAGTCCCAGAGAGGCCTCCGGAGGCTTTAGGGCAGGTGAGCCTGGGCTTCCCGCTTCTGCTCCTCTCCCAGGACAGTAAACCATGCAGGGGAAGACAGCCCAGCTGCTGCTGAGGGGCCCCGCGTGCACGGCAGGCTTGCACTAATGCGCCCCAGCCCCAGCCCCCGCCGGGGGGCACTCTTACTAGATCTGCTGTGCAGGTGAAGCTTCACAGACCTGAGGGACTTGCCAGGGTTGAATCCCCGTCTGAATAGGGAATCTGTCTCCTGCCGTGCCTCCAGCTGAGGACTTTGCTTTCGCTTCTGGTTGATTTGAGGGCTCCAGGGTGCGGCGTAGGGGGGAGTCTGCCCTCACAAAGCCTCCCGGGCTCCCACAGAGCCGTCCTCCTCGGCCAGAGTCTCATTCCCGGGGCAGCACTGGGAGTTTGCTGGGCACAGGAACAGCGCGTCTCCCCACGCGGCGCACGGGGCACACTGCACTGGAAGGGGCTGGAGGGCCCTCTGCCCGTCCGAACACCCGAGAGCTCCCCTTTCCACACAAGCCTGCTCGGAGAACCACATGCAACCCACCCGGGGGCTTTCCCAGCCCAATTCCCCAGCCAACGCCAAGAGCTGTGGCAGGGTCCCCATGCCTCTTCTCAACAGGACCAAGGCTGAGGGGGCCTTATTCCATAAGGCAGGGTCCCAGGGACATATAAGACTTCTCCCGCAAAGGCCTCCACAGAAGCAGGAGTCTGCCTACCCTCCACTCATCCATCCCTCCCTCCCTCTATCCCTCCCTCCATCCACCCCTCCAGCCCCCTCTCCATCCTTCCATCCCTCTGCTCACCCTCCCACCCATCCCTCCATCCACCCGTCTATCCCTGCTTCTATTCCTCCATCCTTCCATCCATCTCTCCTTCCATCCTTCCATCCCTCTACCCATCTATCCCTCCCTCC
>NW_025409477.1:0-4634 GCF_002201575.2 Neomonachus schauinslandi
GACAACATGAGCATGGAAATAAATGACAGTAACAGATTATAATCCAGGGAATAAAAGAGAAAACCATGATGCAAACTGGCAGAAAGAGAGAGAGGAAGGAAAAACCGGAGGTGCACCTTGTCCCAAGTCCCTCGGAGAGAAGAGCCGTGAACGACGGGGGACAGAGCGACGTCACGGAGAGGACCGGCAGACACCGCCTGGGAGGGCCGCATCCCAGCAACGGGACAAGGCTAAGCCACCTGCTGCCTGCAGGACAGGAGCAGGAGCGGGAGGCATCGAGCCTGGTCCCCCAACACGCACACAACCCGAATCTAATCCCGAAGGGACGCGCAGGGACCCAACGGCGGGAAGTTCTGCAACAGAGGGCGCCTGGAACCTGCAGGGTGTCGAGGTCATGAACACCAAGGGAAGGCTGCAGAGCCGCGCTGGACCGAGGAAGAGCACAGACAGCACCCCTCAGGTTCCCCTTCTGCTGAACCGGCATTTCCGGGGATACCCGTTGAGGCGTGAGTGGGACACCCATGGGACGGGGCTGAGAGGCTGAGCTGCGCTCACCGAGGACAATGCCCTTGTTTTGCGGGCGACGCACTGAAAAGTTTGGGGGGAGGGCACCAAATTTCCCACTCACCTCCACTGGGGTGAGAAAAACCTATGTGTGCACATGAGTGGACATGAAAGTCCGATATATTTTCAAATTTGGAAAAGGACAAGAGATTTCCTGTTTCCGCGGGAGCGAGGGTTCCTCGGTTCTGCCCTCTGCCCTGGTGTCGCACGCTTCAGCCTCAGGGTCCAGGCCCGGGCCGCCTGCGCTCGGGACCTCTGGACACCTGCGGGCCACCTGCAGGCCACTTCTGCGGCCCCGGGCATCTGGACGACACCGCCGTGCACCCTCGCTCTCCTGGAAGCTTTATGAGAGCAGGACCCGGCCCAGGCGGCCCCCAGGCCCTCGCCAACCACAAAGCCAGCCTCAGAATGAAGGAACACACGGGAGTCCGCAGGCCCCCGAGATGACATCCTGGAGGAGAGGCTCAGCCCAGTCCCCCTTCCAGACTGGGCTTTGCAGAGTGAGCAGCAAGAGCGTGGCCCCCACGTGCTGGGTGGAGTGAAAGCGCGGCAAGTGCAGGGTTAGCGACACACCCCTGGTACACTGGGGGCCGCGGCCAAGCTCACCACGCTGCAGGACGAGAGTGCAATCAGAGGAGGCTTCCTAGAGGAGGGGCCTCTAGACTAGCCCCTCCAGGAATAACCAAGCGAAGAGAAGGGAGGTCTACCAGCAAGGGCAAGGCTCATAATGGATGCTGACGGCCAAGGTACGGAAGTGGGGAGCGACAGGCCTAAGGCAGGGACGGGAGGTGTGCACAGGGGAGTAACCCCCGTGGGCCCCGGGTGCCAAGCTTCCCAATCTGTTCTCCGGGGAGGAGGCCTGCCAGGGCGCTGTGGGCAAGAGGCTGGGCGGGTGGCGCCCTACAGGTTCAAACTGCAGATGGAACCAGGGGCTGTCTGCTGGCGTCAGCAACCTCACGACCTCCACAGCTAAAGCCACGCCAGACACACGTGATCTCTTGTTAGGATCAGCAGATTGTGGCCATACCTAATTAGTTTAATTAAACCCAAGGTGGCTTCCGGGCATTTTGGATTAACAAAAAAATTAAAGCACGGCCTGCCAGCTCCAGGACGGCATGACAAAGGGGCCGCTCGGCTCTCTCTGTGAACACCTCCTAGCTTCCGGCTCGGTACACAGCAGATGCCCCGTAAGTACACATGCTCTTATGCTCCTTTGGGGCCAATTACCCAGCTGAGGTCAACTCGGAGTGGAGGGACATTCCAAATGCTATCCTCTGAAAACAGGATGTCACCATGAGAAGCCAGCATGGCCTTCTGGGACGAGCAGACAACATGGAGGCCTCTGAGCTGGACGGGCCTCCGGCACTCCAGGACCGCACGGAGGTGGGAAGGCCCCACAGACTGGACTCGACAGCAAAGTAGCCAGATCCCCACAGAAAACAGGCACCCATCCCACACCCCATCCACCCCGAGGAAGCAGACACGTGGCAGGAGCATCCGTCCGAAAGTCAGCCAGACAGCTTAAGGGAGGCTTGCAGAATCGAATGAGTTTCGGCAATCCTACGAGGGACACCTAAGCTTGTGATTTAGTTTCGCCTCTTCCAATCTGTGTCACCAGAGGGAAGTCCCTGGATCTCTCTGAGCTTTAGCAGCCTCATCTATAAAACGGGGATGGCACAGCCTCCCCGGGATCATGCCTCGCCCAGGGCAGGACCAGGAAGAAAGGGAAGCTTGGACTCTTCTTGTGATCCAAGCACCGTGGACCAACAGGACATCTTCCCTGCCCCACTCTAGGGATGGTGAGCTTCCCAAATAACAAAGAGCAGCCACACAGCGAGGCCCCCCAGGCTCCCTCCCAAACCCTGCACAGCCATACCTGGTACAGAGAATTGTTTCTTTAACTGTGAATACACAGATGGAGCCAAGGGATAGACCCGGTGAATGCAAGTTCACAGAGCACCTGCAGCCATCCTGCACCAGCAACAGACACACGAAGATGGGGTGACCCACCCCACCCCCACAAGATGACCGGTGGGCTGAGGCCAGGGAGACCAGCCCCCAGCCAAGACAATGATCCCCGCCAGTGTCCAGATGACCATCCTAAAGTCACTAACGTCAACTCCGCGCTGCACGGAGAACGTTCCCTGCCTTAACCTCATGCAATCCTCAGAAGGTGGCTCTAAGGTGCCTCCTATCGCTGTTCCCATTAAACAGTTAGGGAAACTGAGGGCCCAGGGGTGGTCACCTACCTGAAAGACGACAGTGCCAGGCTTCGATCAGCACACATGCACGAAGACACACAGACACTCGCCCGTCCGGTTCTCCCTAGCACCGAGTCCCCCTGGATACCCCTTCACCCAGGCTGGGACACGGAGGGCTCCAAGGGACTGTGGTGCCGTCAGTGTTGCTGCCCCATGGACGCCTCCGGGGACCCGAGGATGTCCCAGCACTTCCAGCACAGTGGCTGAGCCAAGCCACCTGCCACAGCCAGAGCGCCCCCTCTTCCCCCACCCTGCCCAAACCCCAGCTGGAAAAGGGCAGCTCTGGGACCCCGAGGCCAGCCAGGCCCAGCGTCTGTTGTGTGGACCCACCCACCCCGGGCTGTGTCCCGTGCCCCAGCCTCCCTGCCAATCAGCCGGGAAACCGGCCAGGAGCCAGCAAGCCTGGGCAGCCCCTGTGGATGACAGCCAAAGGCAGAGACTCCCGCCCATGGCCAACTCTGCCCTCAGCAACCCTTCCTGCTCTCAGTTTCTCCAGCCCAGCCCCCACCCCCACCCCCAGGGGAGGACGGAGGTGAGGAACGGGTTTATGAAAGTACTCTGCAGCAGGGCGCCAGGCCCCAGGGACTGCGAGTTAGTTGGCATGAGAGAACCTAAGGACAGCGCCTAAGGGGAGCCCTGAGACCACATGCCTGCACCCCCAGGGCTCCCTCAATAGGCTGCCTGCCTCCGTGGTCCTGGGTTGTTATCGCTGAGTGGGAGGGCAGCCCCCCTACCCTCTCAGGGCTCCTCTTTGTCATCAGCCACCCCCCTTCCTCCCTGGAGGACGGGGTGCTCTCATCTCCTTGGAAACGCAATCACAGCCAAAGGGCAGAGGCCATGCAGCCCAGCCTGGAAAAGCCGTGACTCACTCCATCCCTCCTTCTCCCTAGCCGGCTTTCCGATGTCACACATGCATGGCCGTTGTCCACGCGGACTTGCCGTGGGCCACAGAGGAAGGGGCTATGGGGCTCACAGGAAGGTCGATCCTGGACAGTGCTGGCCAGACTCAGGCTGGCCCCCGGGGCCCCTTGAGCGCCCAGGACCCCTTCAGATGGAGCTGGGGGTGGGCGTTCTGTGACTCCAGGAAGGCAGGACCGGAGCTTCATTCTGCTCAAGTCTCAGCCAAGTTCCCTTTAAGGGGCCAAGAAAAGCAGCTCCTGCCGGCCGCGCAGACATTTTCCTGCCGGCCGGCAGCCACACCGCGCGGCCGCGACAAAGGCCACACTTGAGGGTGCTGGCGAAGCGACGGGGGCTCCGGCTCGCACCCAGCTGCGCGACCCCGTCCAAGAGGAGGCGGCGACCCGAGCCCACCCGCTCCCTCGGGCCCCTCCGGCTCCCGCTCCTCGCCGACTCCTCCGGCCGCGCCCCGCTGTCCTCCACTGTCCCGCCACCAGGCGCGAAGCCGGAGAACGAGACGCCCGACGAGGCCCCCCGGGCGTGGCGGGCTCCCCGGGGCCGGGAGGGACGCGGAGAGGGGGCGGCAGCGGCGGGCGGGGCGCCCCGCCCGGCTTCGAGTCTCCCCGCACCCCGGCGCCACAGACCGGCCCGGGGCGCGTCCCGGCGGTGCCCACGGGCGGCGGCGGCGCGCCCCGGGCTTGGGGGACTTTGGTCAACTTCGCGCCTCCTGGGGCGCACCCCTCTCTCCCCGCGACCGCCCGCGCGCCGGGACCCTCACCTGGGACATCTGCGGCCGGAAGTTGATGTCCTTGAGGTCGATGGAGCCGGGGGAGAGGTTGTGCAGCAGCTGACACAGGAGGACGCCGTCGCGCAGCGCCTGCGCCAGGTCGAACACCGCCGCCGAGGGCCACA
>NW_025409477.1:9634-14302 GCF_002201575.2 Neomonachus schauinslandi
CGGGGGCGCGGCCACGGGCGGGGCGGGGGCGGGGCCGGCGCGCGGGCCTGGCGTCGCCCCCGCCCCCCCACTTCCTGCCCCGCCGCCCGCCAAAGTTGCGGAGGGCGGGGGCTGCGGCGCCGCCCGGGGCCCGCCCACTCTGTCCGCGGGGCGCCCGGACTTTTGAGGAGCTTTGCGCCGGGGGCGAGCGACCTCGCCGGTGGAGGGATGGCCGGTTCTCGGTCTCTGCGTTGGCCCTGCGTCCCACTCGGTGGCGATCAGTCGGTGGCTCCTGTCGCGCTGGGCGCCTCCGCACGGCCCTTCGGAAAGGACAGACCCAGGAGGGGGAACCGACCGGACCGAGGCCCCCCGCGTCCCCTCGGTCCATCAAGCCGTGCCTGAGGGGATAACTCGAGGCCGAGGCACACACGGGCGGGGAATGCGCCCAGAACCCCCATCCCATCCTCTGCTCTGGCCACGGACCAGAAAGCAGCCCTCCACCCACCCCCGACCCCGCACAAAGGCCGGGATTCCCCCACTTTGTGACCCAGAGCCCTGGCCACTTGCAGCTGCCCAGAGGGCAAATCCTGGCGTCTGAGATGGAATATGTGAGATTAGTAAGTGAGAGAGAGGGCTGGTCATGATGCCAGAGCTGCCTGGGCCCTGGCTGACTGCAGGGTCCACTGACCCCGCCCTGAACTCCTTCCTGAGCCCCGCCCAGGGGTGGGGGCCGTGTTTTCAGCAGCTGGCCTCCCCCCCCGCCCCGCGACAGTGGCACGGCTTCAAGGGCATGAAGAGCCAATCTGGCAATGAAATTATGTGGATCCTGGCTCAGCTCAGGAGCCATGGGTTCTCATCACTGGTGTACTGGGCCTCCCTGGGCAAGGCACAGCCCCACCCTGAGACTCTCGGCCAACGCTGGGGTGGTGGTGAGGCCACCCACCTGCACACTTGTGCTTGAGTTCTGGACCTGTGTTCGCTGGGGCAGCACTGGGCAACTGCCTCATGGCCCAGCCCTCTCCTCCGCTGGGTGCCACCCCCAACTCATGTGTGCAGAGAGGATCCCCCAGGCCTTCTGCAGAGCTCAAACCTTCCCCTTCCCCAACTGAGGAGGAAGTCTGGGGGGCTAGGCCAGGGGCCAGCCCACGGAGAGAAGCAGGAGAGGAGCTGGCCTCCGGGACACACCCCAGGCCCTGTGAGGAGTGGTCACAGCAGGAGTAAAATCAGGCCAAGTGGCCGGGCAGCTCCAAGCTACCGTCCAGGCGTCCTTCCTTTGAGAAACCCACATAGGGAGGAACCTGCCTCAGAGGGGTGCGATTGAGCCTGTTTGGCTGGAGGCAAAAGCATGTAACCCCCGCCCCAGCATCTCCCCGCCCGAGGAATGGAACCACAGGACGTAGCCTGAACCCCAGCCCCACCAGCCCCCGCTCTGAGAGCCTTGCAGGCACCTTCTCCTGCAGCGCCCCCTCCCCCTCTGTATTGCGGGGAGCCCAGCCACAATCAGAATTGTTTGTGAGGGGCCCACAGGACATCATGGAGTTTTTGTGCAGGGCCTGGGGCAGAATGGGGCTCCTGCAGCTCTTCACCTGGGGTGCCCTATTCTGGTGCCCCCTTAATGCCTGTGTCTCTCACCCACAGGTAACCGCCTCAGCAAGAAAAGGGCCTCTGTCCTCGCCACCGTCATGGCCTTCCTGCCTGGGCAGAGACCCAACCAAGATGATGAGCCCGGGACTGGGACACAGGCACCCCCAGCTGACCATGCAGACGGTCGTCTGCTGCCTCCTGGTGGCTGCGGAGGGCACTGTCGCCACCTGGCTGCCCAGCTGGCTGAGGAAGCCGGGGTTTAGCCTTGTGAATGGTCACACTGGGAGACTCAGACCTGCTGCTGTGCGGTCCTGAGCCAGCCACAACCCCTTCAGCATCCCCAGTTTCCCATCTGGACATTGGGAACATGTGTATCTCACAACGTCCTTGGGAGGCTCTGCAGGCAAGCTGGACAGGAATGGATGGATGGATGGATGGATGGATGGATGGATGGATGGATGGAAACTTGGCAGAGACTCCCTCCCTGGCACTTGGTGTGGGTGTGATGAGCAGGTCCAGACTGTACCAACTCAAAGTATGGATCAGAAAGAGGGGACACTTGTCCAGAAAACCCTACTGCTATCCTCATGCCCTGGGACCCAGAGCTGTTTGCCAGGACCACCTGTGGTACACCTCTGGGCGGGGGGGGTGCACGGGGCCCATTGCCTCCTGTGGACATGGTGCCCTGGAGACGTGCTCACAGACAAGGAAATGGTACCCTCGAGGCTGCACTTCAGCTTGGCCCACCTTTAGCCCAGCCAGTGATGGCTTCAGTGGGAGGGACAGACTCTGTGCTGAGCATCAGGGCAGCCCACGGGAGAGCCGGGGAGCTCGGCCCCCAGCCCAGCGGGCAGGGAGTGCCAATACCAGCTACGTACCCCAAAGTAGACAAGGAAGGTCACAGCCCCCTCTCCCCGCCTCACCCACCCACCGTTGCCCCCTTCCATCCATCCTCGGGAACCAGCAAGGACCCAGAAAAACTTGGGTGAGACCCTGTCACTCTCCCGGCCAAAGAGGTACAAGCGAATTCTTTCCCTAGAAAATGTGCCCCCTTCCTGGATGACTTCATTTCCTGCATGAAGGAAAGGAGCAGCCACACCTGGTATGCTCCTACCTCAGGGCCTTTCCACTGGCCATGTGTCCGCCCGGGACTCTTGTCCACAGAGCTCACCCCCTCACATCCTCTGCGATCCTCTCCCCTAGACCTGACTCACTTAGTCTCATCCCTCTAGACAGTGAGCTCTGGGGCCGCAGGGACCATTTCTTCCTGTCCCCAGTTCACGCCCAGCACTGCAGACTGGGCGCGGCCTGTGGTAGGTGCTCAGAAAACACTTATTGAATGAAACACCAAATGAATAAACCACCAACTTGGCAAAGCACTGCAACTCCGATTTTTAAACCCAATAGATTCTCTCACGGAAGTCACAGACATGGGGTAAGTTGATGCCAAGGTTTACGAACCAGGCTGTGCCATCATCCGTGGAGTGATCTGCGGCCTGTCCTGGCAATGTCTATAACGAACGAACTTTAACATCGTCACGTGAGTGTGTAACAGCCTGCTCCGTAAGACTGCGCGGGCGTAGCCCACTCAGGCGGGTTTATCCTGATGGCGTCCGTGATTGTAACGGACGCCCCCCTGTCCTGAGGGCCACGGGGCCAGCCCGAGAGCCGCAGACGCTCACCTCACCTCCCTTAAGCCTCACGCAGTAGCCAATATTGTCCTGGGTGGCGAAAGGCGGAAACCGACACGCCGGGCACTTTGGTGAGCTGCCCGGGCCGCCCGGCAATTCGTGAGGGAGCCAGGTGCGAGCACCGGGCCTGCCCAGCGCCCAGATGTTGCTGTTGAAAGCGGTTTCCGTGCTGAGACTTTCTGCTGTTCCTCGACAAGCTGATTTGGGTGGGTGGGTGATGAGGGAGAAGGGAAAATGCTGTGATGTCTACAGCACGTAGATACTGACTCAGCAACAGAATGCAGTGCTTGAAAGGCATGCACAAGCACACACACGCACGCGCACACACACGCGTGTGCATGCACACACGCCCCACTGCAGAAATGGGGTGGTAGCCTGGCAGGAGCATCAGGTTGACCAGAATGTGGCTGCTGGGGAGACACCCTGTGTCCGGGCTGAAGTGGGGGGAGCGTGGAGGGGGGCTGTCGGGTCCCTGGGAGTCCCAGAGAGGCCTCCGGAGGCTTTAGGGCAGGTGAGCCTGGGCTTCCCGCTTCTGCTCCTCTCCCAGGACAGTAAACCATGCAGGGGAAGACAGCCCAGCTGCTGCTGAGGGGCCCCGCGTGCACGGCAGGCTTGCACTAATGCGCCCCAGCCCCAGCCCCCGCCGGGGGGCACTCTTACTAGATCTGCTGTGCAGGTGAAGCTTCACAGACCTGAGGGACTTGCCAGGGTTGAATCCCCGTCTGAATAGGGAATCTGTCTCCTGCCGTGCCTCCAGCTGAGGACTTTGCTTTCGCTTCTGGTTGATTTGAGGGCTCCAGGGTGCGGCGTAGGGGGGAGTCTGCCCTCACAAAGCCTCCCGGGCTCCCACAGAGCCGTCCTCCTCGGCCAGAGTCTCATTCCCGGGGCAGCACTGGGAGTTTGCTGGGCACAGGAACAGCGCGTCTCCCCACGCGGCGCACGGGGCACACTGCACTGGAAGGGGCTGGAGGGCCCTCTGCCCGTCCGAACACCCGAGAGCTCCCCTTTCCACACAAGCCTGCTCGGAGAACCACATGCAACCCACCCGGGGGCTTTCCCAGCCCAATTCCCCAGCCAACGCCAAGAGCTGTGGCAGGGTCCCCATGCCTCTTCTCAACAGGACCAAGGCTGAGGGGGCCTTATTCCATAAGGCAGGGTCCCAGGGACATATAAGACTTCTCCCGCAAAGGCCTCCACAGAAGCAGGAGTCTGCCTACCCTCCACTCATCCATCCCTCCCTCCCTCTATCCCTCCCTCCATCCACCCCTCCAGCCCCCTCTCCATCCTTCCATCCCTCTGCTCACCCTCCCACCCATCCCTCCATCCACCCGTCTATCCCTGCTTCTATTCCTCCATCCTTCCATCCATCTCTCCTTCCATCCTTCCATCCCTCTACCCATCTATCCCTCCCTCC
>NW_025409478.1:0-14291 GCF_002201575.2 Neomonachus schauinslandi
CCCCCCGCGCCCCCAGGCACGGGCAGAGGCCTGGCAGCTTCGCCCGGGGAGAGGTCGTGGCGACCCGTAGAGCCTCACCTCTCGGCAGGCCCACGCCCACTTCGGGCTCCCCGGCCCTCCCTGTGGGCCTGGTACCCTGACCCTCATGTCCCTCGCCCAGCGGGGAAGCTGCCACCTGAGAGGGAAGAATGGAGCTGAACCGCTTCTTGGTGAGCCGAGAGATGTGTTTGGGGGCATTTGGTGCAGGGATCCAGACTGTGCAGGTGATAAACATAAGCAAGGTTCGGCCCTCCCCGGGGTGTGGTGTCAGACTAAGAAGATGTCCGGGTGCCCTCGTGGCTTTTTCAGTGTTGGCACCACGTGGTTTTGGGGTGCAGGGCTTGGTGCCCCCCACAGCCACGCTCCATACCTGGCTCGGGGCTCTGGGGATACAGGGCCCCCGCTTGAGAAAGCCGAGGGAGCCCCGCTGCAGCTCACACTTCTCTCCAAGTATAGTTCTGGGGAGTTTTTCAGAGTGATTCATCTTAGGTACTTGACTGTTTTAAAGCCACGAGCTGTCGCTGGAGGTTCCCTCTGAATTTTTAACCTCAGTCTGGCAGGAGGTGATCTGACAGTTCAGAACACCGCTCACTGGGAGTCCCGGTAGAACGCAGGGAACGTGGTTAGTAGAGACCAGACTAAGCCCCCCGCACACACACAACTCTGCTACCTAGTGTAGAACTTACTTACGGCAGCCCAGCGCCTTTGGGTTCATCCCTGGGCCTGTTTTTTAAAATTGTATTATTGCGGCTTAAGGAGTTAACATTCTTGGTTTAGACTTCGCAGTCCAAGGCCAATGTGAACATCTCAGGATCTCTGTCATTCTGCCAGGGCAGCTTGAATAATGAGCACAGCAAGGTGGGCCCAGGCCCCCCGGGGCCAGTGCAGAGGCCCTCTCCCAGTCCTTGCCATCCCCACTGCTCTGTGACTGGGGAACCTCCCCACAGGGCGATGTTCTGGGAGAGGCTGTGGCCACGGTGAGATACCAGGGTCTGAGAACTGGCAGGTAGCTCAACAGGCTCCCTCCAGCATCCGAGCTGTGACCCAGGACAGTTGTGAATTCACTGCAATTAACTGTCTTTGGTCTGAGGATTAACTTTTTCCAAACTTGAATTTCGAGCCCTTAAATTCATGCTCTTTCTTTCAAAAAAAAAAAAAAAAATATATATATATATATATATCTTTACTAGCTGAAGCTTCAACCACTGAACTAGATGTTTCTGATTTTTTTTTACCCTGGCTGTCAAAAGTCTTTTTCAGAAGTGAGCAGAGGATGCCCAGGGGGGATGAAGACATAATCCCTGAAATGCTTTGCAAACGTTGCCTGCTGTGTCGTCCCACTGAAACTGGCCTTGAGAATTTCAAGGAATTACAATAAATGCTTTTACAGTACAGTTTCACTCTTTGGGCACGAATCCATAAGAGTGAACGGCTTGCTTCTGAATTTGTGGTGCCCTCTGGTTAATTGCTGGTTGCACCTGCTTGGGCATGTCTGCGCCTAGGTGGCCGGCCACGCTTTCTTGGAAAGGACTGTGGTGTGTAAACACAAGATGATATGCTTGTCGGGACAGAAGCTCCTGGTAGAGGAAGATCCATGTTGAAAGCAAAGCAGATAGGCCAGTTCCAGTCTACCCACTGACGTTGCAAGGGTGGTGACAGCCTCGCGTGGTACTATTATGGGGTGGAAATCCGTTTCCCTGTTCATATAAATGCTGCAGAGCTGTTCTCTTGCATCTCAATTGCTCTGCATTCCAATTTTTGGGAGGGGGTGCGGGTGGTCAGGGGAGATGGGAAAAACTGGTTAGGGATGAATAGTTATGTGACGTGTCATATTTTCTAAGTGACTCTTCACCGAGTACACCATGTTCCCCTCTGCAGTGGAGGTCCCTGACCTTTAGTGGAGAGGCTGTGTGTGAGCAGGCCTTCCAAGTGTTCACAAGACCGGCCCAACAGATCTGCTGGTGCAGCCACCTTTGGTCTGAGATGCGGGGGCCAGAGTAACGACAAGGATGGAAAAGGGCGCAGGACAGTGTTTGGGGCAGCTTCTCTGCTGATTAGCTAGCCAGAGCGATCCGAGCCCATAAGACTACCTGACAGATACGCGTTTGACATTTCTAAATAAAAAGGCTTTAGTATAAGGGACTCTTTTGGGATGTTTGGGGAAATCGTTTTTTAATTGCTCACCTCACGTCACTTTTTATTTCAGGAGCTTGTTTTTCGCATCAAGAATGCAATGACCCGTGAAGTCTCACTAGGCTTAGATTCACATAGTCATTCTCTTTAACCCGCGAAGAAGCACGTGCGGACTTGATCTCATTGGCACCTCTTGACAGCCTTTGCTATAAAATCCCGCTTCTCTTGCAGAGAAGATGGAAGGCCCGAGTAGGAGCGCAGGACGGGGAGGGACGCCGGCGCGTGCTTCTGCATGAGCGCGGTGCCCATGGCTCAGAGCGGTTCCTAACTCAGTCTCCACAGCCCGCCTCCCCTGCAGCTGAGCACGCCGAGGCCTAGGAGGCATGAGTGACCTGCCCGGCGCCCCCGGCTCGCCGGGCCTCAGCCTCTGACCCGGCCCTCTGGACTCTGGCCCGGCGGGCTGTTTCTCCGCGGCCGCGTGTACCAACAGAGTGGCGTCGGACCAACGTCCTCTCTTTCCTCTCAGGATGTGAAAGGGGCAGAAAGATTAAGAACCGCCTCTCTGCATGTCCCTCCCCGTCTGCTAGAATGTTTCTCATGAACGCCCCTCCTGTGGTTGCTCTCCAGTCAAAATGGGAGGCCTTTGGCACACCGGGGGGCTTTAGGTTTCCCGGGTGCTTCTCGGAGCCGAAAGAGGGCGTCTCGAGAGCTTCGGTGAGTGCCAAAGTGCAGATGGTCATCAGCACGCTCCAGAGGGACGAGGCTGCTCTGGGCATGAGCGATGAGCTTGCCCTGCAGAGAAGCCAGAGGGCAGAGAAGGGCCGGGACACAAGGCCGGCCGCCACCCCTGCGTTTGCTGCCTGTGGTCTCGGTGCTGATTTTGTCCCCTCGAGGGAGGAGGAGGCCGCAGACTTTGGCCCCTTGGTGCTGGATTCGGACAGTGATGACTCGGTGGACCGGGACATTGAGGAAGCGATCCAGGAGTACCTAAAGGCCAAGAGCGGGGCCGCCCAGCCACCTGGGGCCACAGATGGGGGCAGGCGGTCCAAACCAGAAGTTCCTCTGAGTAGTGCCCCGACTGCCCCGTGTCCCCCGAAGTTTGCACCCAGCTCAGGAGGCGCCCCTGGCAGCCACGTGGGAGTGGGCCAGGACCGGGGCTCCGCCTCCCCGGTTAGCGTTAGCAGTGACGACTCCTTCGAGCAGAGCATCCAGGCGGAGATCGAACAGTTTCTGAACGAGAAAAGACAACAGGAGACCCCAAGATGTGATGTTTCCGTGAACACGAAACCAGACCCCAGCGATAATGCAGCCAGATCAGCATTTAGATCCAGCAAAGAGCTGATGGCCAAGGCACATCGGCAGGAAGTGATGGGACCCTGCAAGGACTTTCTTTTCCGGAAACCTCCCAGGCTAGCGAAGGTGAGCACACGGCCCCGTGGCCTCAGGTCCAAGGCCACTGCTGAGCCAGAGAGTGCAGACGGCGCGAAGCCAGCCACTGCTGCTGGCCGTCCTGCAGAAGCAGCCCAGAATAAAGGTGCGGTCAGGAGGAGTGCCGGGCGGAGGACGAAGCGAGCCAAGAGCACAGCCCTGGTGTGCAAGGCGTCCGGCTCCAGCAGTGACGATGGCATTGAGGAGGCCATCCAGCTGTATCAGCTGGAGAAGAGGAAGGAGGCGGGCAGAGACCCGCCGCAGAGAACGCCACTCGGGGAGGGGAAGGGGCCCGACCCTCCAGCACACAGCGCAGGCCACTCCACGAAAGGTGCTTTGCCCGAAACCCATAGGAAGACACCAGGCAGGAAGAAGCAGGTGGCCCCGAAGGCCGTGGACCTCAGCCCGGGTGGCCCTGACCACCCCTCCAAGCCACCCAGAGATCCCAGAGCTGCCGAAAACGAGCTTGTGGATCGGCCACTGTGCCGGGCAGACACGTCTGCTGAGCTCATGTGCGCCGAAGCAATCTTGGACATTTCCAAAACCATCCTGCCGGCCCCCGCGGGGGGCAGTGAGAGACCCCCGCCTGCCAGCCCGCTCTCCTGCCCCCTAACCGTGCCTTCCTGCTGCGACGGGGACAGCAGCTCTGTGGACAGCAATGACAGCATAGAGCAGGAAATCCGGACATTCCTGGCTCTGAAGGCTCAGTCGGGGGCTTGGCTGGCCCGAACGGAGAGCTGCCCGCAGACCACACTGAGCCCAGCGCCGCCACCTGGCCCTAGGGTCCCCAGCTCTAAAACGCTGGGCCTGTCGCTGAGCTGCAAAAGGAAACGCAGAGGAGGCAGCCACGCTGTGCCACCATCCACACCTAAGAAAGCTAGAGAGACAGCGCAGGAGGGCGCCCGGGATGCCGACCACAGCCCCGTGAGCACACAGCCTGGCCAGGCCCCCAGGGCAGAAAGCCAGACCAGGGGCCAGCCCCTCCCCTGCAGGCCGCTTGAGCTGGGTGACCAGCACGGTGGCCCCGACACCAGAGACAGCGTGTGGCCCGGCCATGGGAAGGCAGCCCCAGCCAGAAGCGCCGGTGAGCGGGGGAGCTCTGAGGACAAGAGCAGCTCCCTGGACAGCGACGAGGACTTGGACACTGCCATCAAGGACCTGCTGCGGTCCAGGCGGAGGCTCAAGAAGAAGTGGAAGGACCCCAGGGCCGCGTGCAAGAGGAAGGTCAGGTTCAGCACCACTGAGCCCCAGTTCTTGGATAAACTAGGCAGCTTCCGGAAAGACTGGAAGGACAGAAGCCCCCATCTGTTGAAAAGCTGCCTCTCAAAGCCCAGAAAGGACAGCAGGGAGAACCTGGGGAAAAAGCCTTTGAGCGTCTCCTGCAGAGACACAGAGAGAACCAGGACAGATGGCGCCAGCCCCAGGGATGCGCCCCCCGCCCCCCAGCTCAGGAGAAGAGCCTCCGAAGGGAATCTGTTCTGCCGTGAAGCCGACGCCTGTGAACTTCAAGGTGCAGCCCCCAGCTCCCAGCCTCCGCCCGAGGACAGCAGCTCCGTGGACAGTGATGACAGCATCGAGCTGGAGATCAGGAAGTTCTTGGCCGAAAAGGCCAAGGAGTCCGGGAGCAGCTCAGAAGCCCCAGGAGGGGGCCCAGCCACCCCGGGGACGGGGAGCGTGCCCAGGCCGGAGCTGCCTTGCCGGAAGGTGCCAGCACCCGCCCTGGCCCTTCACCCTGGTGTGTGCACGCGGAGTCAGCGGGGCAGGAGCGGGCCTCAGCTGGCCGGAGCCCTGGGGGACACGGGGAGAGCCTGCCTTCCGGGCGGGAGGAGCGGCCCCCGCGCAGAGCAGGCCTGCCTCCCTGCAGCCAGGGCCAGCCGCACCAGTGTGGCGGGGGCCCTGTGTGCCAAAGGGCCGGCTGCTGGCCGGCGACTGGTTTGCACTCACAAAGATCAGAGCCCGAGAGGGACCGAGCGTGCCAGGGAACGTGCTGTCGGCTCACTGGCCTCTCGAGCTCAAGCTGGCGCCTGGGCAGAAAGCCCCGGCGTGGCCTTTGCTGTGACCACACAGGGCCAGAGCCCGCGGACTCAGAAGCCGGGAGCAGATGGGCTGGGGAGCCCCCAGGCTGGCCTTGCCCTCCCGTGGGCCGACTTTGCCCACCAGAGTCGGCTGCAGAGCACGTGGGCGCTGAGCTCGGAAGGCAGGGAGGCTGTGTGGAGAGGGAGCCTCGGGGGCCAGAGAGACCAGGGGCCGGAGGGCCAGGACCCCAAGAAAGGCCTGCCCTTCACAGGCTTCTCCTCGCTGCTGTCCACACAGCTATTCCACTTTGGAAAGAGTGCCTCCTGGGGGGGCAAGCAGGCCAGTGTCTTCAGCCCGCCCCTGAGTCTGCCCCTGCAGGGCCCATCCTTCTCGGCCTTCAGAGAGACCCCGGCCGGCCACAGTCCCGTGTTTGGAAGCTCGCACCTGCTCGCGAAGAAGGAGGGGGGACACTGGCCCGGCTGCAAGTCCCAGGCGGCTTGCACTCTGCACGCCAGGAGGAACTCAGGCTCTGAGGAGGACGTTCTAGACCTGAGGTACAGGCGGAGGGCCATCAGTGGAGGCGACGAGGCCCAGGACGCCTTGGGCAGTGAGTCCAGTGAGCTCAGTGACACCTCCGTGGAGGAGGGCGGTGGCCCGGGGGCCACGGGCAAAGCCCTCCAGCCGTGAGGACGCTCGCTGGCTCCGTCTTCATGGGAAGCAGACAGACACACGTGTATCCGTGTGTGCGCATGACGCTCACCACCCCGGGACAGAAACCGGAGGCCACTCTGCACCGCCCTGTACATACTACGTCCACTGGGAGCCATGGTGTTATTTAACGAATGTGTCCTGGAAAATATGATTTTTGTAGCTTTTTTGTAAATTATTTAAAGTGCTGTAAAAAATATTTTTGGAAAATACAGTTGTTCGGTTTTGTAGGGCCTGCCTAAAGGCAGCTTTCCACGGCGTCCGGGTGAGTGTTAGACGAGCAGACATGTGACCCCAACTCTGATAGTTTGGGGCGATTGCTGCTGGGAAGGTGGCAGTGGCCACCCACCCGCCCCGAGAATCACAAAGGCGCCCGCAGAGGTCTCCGCTGGGAAGCTGCCGGACAGCACCTGTGACATTGGGGCCCCTGGGCCCGCAAGGCCAGAGCGAGGCTTCTGGACGCTACACTTGGAAGACATCTCAAAGCACAAAGGCCAGCAAGCACACAGACTGGCCGACCCCTGCTGCACGTGGAAATGCCCTGGGAGGCCTCGGCAGCACGCCCGGTCCACACCTAGCCCGTGGTGTTCCACGCCCAGCCCAGTGCGACCCCCACGGGATTCTAGCAGCTCAATAAAGCTCTTTTTCTATGGGAGCCGCTATTCTCCAGTTTTAGTCACAGTTCCGAAGGGTAACAGACAAGGTGTGTGTATAAACGTCCCTTTCTTGATCTGGGTGTGGGAACACACAAGGCTCGAGCCACCTGACCAGTCCTGGTGCCCAGACACCTCTAGAGCCCAGGGCGAGGCCCAGCGCCCTCCAGGGACCGGGGCCTCATCGAGGTGTGCTCTCACAACCCAGCGGTCGTGCTGGCAGCTTTCCGAGGGTCTGCCTTCCCCCCCGGCAGGACCAGGGCCGAGCCCTGCAAGGTGCGTGGTCGTGGGCAGGGCGCCAGGCCTCGCGCTGTGTTAGAGCCGAGCCGCGGTGCCTTGCCGGGTAGCGAAGAGCACAGCTTCCTGTGCCTTCTGCTCAGAGGCTGCTGTGGGGACAGGAGGGGTGCAGCATCCCGTGGGGCGGACACTCAGCGGCCACAGAGTTGCTGCACAGCTGTCTGGCAAACTTCCATCGGTGACCCCGGGCTTTACGACTCCCCCCTGCAATTTAGCTGTGATGGACTGGGAGCAAGGTTGACCTTGCAGCGGGGTTTAGCTGGTGTTCGAACATGCAAGTGAACTTCCTGGGGTTTGGCAGCATGGTACCTCTGCGCCCCACCTGCCCGGCGCCCGCGCCCCGGCCTGCCCGGCGCCCGCGCCCCACCTGCCGGGCGCCCGCACAGGTGCATTTGCCAGCGCCCTTCTGGTTCTTACACTCACTTAGGTGCTTCCGGGAAAAACAGTTCAATGTGTGCCATCCATGCTTTAAATTTTATTTAATTTTTAAAGAGTGCTCTTAACACTTGAAAACAAAAATCAGCCTGTTTTGTACATAAGAACTGGGTTTTTAAAACGCTAATAAATCCAGCACAGTTCCTGAATCAGCTCACGCAGCTCGTCTTCCCTGGAGTGGCCTTTGTGGGATGATGCCAAGAGGGTCCACACGTGCATTTAGCCCTGAGCACCCCTCGCCCCTGCTGGGTCTCCCCGAGACCCAGCACCCTTCGCACGTGCTTCCTTCCTGCCTCCCGGGTTCCTGCCACCCCTGCCACGCCGACCCCCATGCGTCGTGGTTACTGGGCAGTGCGGGCACTGCCGTTCACATGCCTTGTGTTCACACTTGCTGGGCATAAGCCTGCTTGTGCTGGCCCGTCCCTGGGACTACTGACACGCTCCTGCTTCTGCACCCACACCCGAGCTCAGCTCTGGCACACGCTGGGGCCAGCCCAGAGGCACCCCTGCACCCTGTCTGGAAGAGGGACTGGGGTGAGCGAGTGGGGCCTGGCACTGCAGCCGTGAACAGCAGAGTCCTGGGAGCCGCTGCATGGGACTCCAGGTGTTCACGCACCTGTGCCAGTCGGAGGGATGACATGTTACCAAGTCAAACTGTGATCCTTAAGAGGCTTGTAATCCTTAATCACTTCCTAGGGAAGGAGGGGTCTGTGTGTCCGGGGCTAGAGGTTCATTCATTTAATGCAAAGAAGGGGAGGGGCCTGATTTTCAGTAGGTCATCCTGGGACTCACTGCGTCTCTCTGGATAGAACGGGCACAGGTAGAATGGAGGTGTGAGGGGAGGGAGGGCCCTGGCGGGTAGTGTGTGATGCCCACCACCCACATCTAGAGAGGGAGGGTCTTCCACAGACAAGGCTCCGAGTCTGAATTGTCAGCAGGTTTTCCCAAGCTGAGACGCACTTGCGTGGGGAAACCAGGCCCTATGCTTAAGTTGCTAGCCCCTTTCCTGCTCCTATACAAATATGAAAGCATTGCGACCTTGATTTCCCCGTCCCTCAAAATTAACTGAAGGGCCTGCTGAAGGGACCCACCATCCACGTCTGCAGATCACAGCCGGGTCTCCTCTGAGGGAGGCTGACCGGGAGCGGGGAACTGTTTGTTGTTTGCAGGATCTTCGGGGCTTCTGCTCTGCTGTGCTCTGGACAAAGAGATGTTCCCCTGTATTGACGAATTTCCTATCTGGAACTTTATTCTAAGTCGCTATAACTGAGAGGTGAAAAGCTACTGAAGACAAGTCTACAGGCATACGTGAAAACACGTGTCCAGTGTTGGAAGTCTCTGCTTTCCACCCCACCCACAGCCAGGCTGAGTGACGAATTAGTGAGGTCTTCTGAAGCCCTATTTCTCAGTGTTTTCTCTCATGGTGGGAAAAATCGGCCTCACACAGCCGGGCCTCCTCAGGGGAGAAGACTGGCTCTCCTGGCCTCGCCCTCTGGGGATGCTGTGCTCACCTCTTTGTTAACGGTTCTGACCAGTGAGGAGTTGGAGAGATGTCAGGACCCAGGCCAGAGAGTGGCGGAGTCCTTCCCACCCTCAGGCCCCCGGGGGAGCAGGCTGACTGCGAGCCCAGGACAGGGTCCTGCAGCCCTCCATAAGACCGCCCATTCGCATACTCTTCTCCCTGCTCCATGCTAAAGATTCCAGGAGGAAAACATGCCAAAAAGATCCATTCATCATCATCGGAGCTCCTGTAAGACTTGTGTGCAGAGTCAGGGCCAGGACCGCGGGGTCTGATGCCTGCGGCCACGCCTCTCTGGGGACACCCCAGGTGGGCTCCAACCCAGGGGCTGCAGGGCCCGGACTCACCCCAGGGGATGATGTCAACAGCCTCCAAAACCCTTAGCGGGCAGACAGGAGTGCGGCCACCCCGCAGCTCCAGGGCCCCGGCCCCAGGACGCAGATGCCAGGAGCCCGAGCCAGAGATGCTCCTGGGCTTTTGAGAAGAGGGGCATATATGTTCTATCAAAGTTACCTCTGTTTTCCATCTTCCCAGACGTTTATTCTATGGAGAGGATTCCATTTAGAATACACGTAGCTTTACCTCGTTAGCAGCACTGACAGAGAGCACGGTGTATTGGCCAGGGCGCGTGAAAGCGCCCCGCACTGATTAGGATGCACAAGTCCGTCTGGGAGGCTGCCAGCGAGCCCAGTCCGGTCAGCCCCACCACGGCCCGCGGCCAGCAGCAGGGGCCTTGTCCCACCGACAGGGCCTCCCGTGCACTTGGCTCGGACCGGTCCCGAGTGCAGCACTCGCCATTTCCTGCCGGGGGGGGGCGGCGAACGGTTATTCTGCCCGATGGCTCTGTCCTTCCCCGGAGTCGCTGGCCTGCTGTTCACCACCGCCGAGGAAGGAACTCGTTCTTTTCAGTGAGTTTAGAAACTTGGTTAAAAAGGCCCTCTTTTTCTTGTTTTGATTTCCACAGAAGCTAAACACAGAAGTGTCCTCAGTATTTCGGTATTTTTTGTAAAGGACTGTACAAGCTACTTTCCGGTCTGATGCCTGGAAGAGTCCACTGGTTTCGCAGCTTAGAAAATCACCCCACAGACCCCGGCCTCAGGCTCCGCATCGCATCTTTTTATCAAGAGTATTTGATTTTCTCTGGAAACCATTTCCATCCCAAATTGGACATTAAGAATGTTGCCAAAACGTTTACTTTCGCGTATTAATAATAAAAAGGTCCTAATGAAGAAATAACCAGGCACAGTGTGGAATCTCTTCCCACTTTCAGGGGACTAAAACTTTTGTGAATGAGTTATCATCCGGGGGAGGGAACAATGACTTCGTCAGGAGCCCATGCTTCCGGGCTTCCTACAATGAACACGTCCTGCTCTCAGGAAGGAAGGGGGGAGATCTAGGTCTGAAAGACCGATACCGGCCCAGAAGAACTCTCCTCATTGAGGACCCGCTACATCATAGCAAACATGGATCAAGAACTGCAGAGAGAAAAGTGTGTAATTTCCTGCCTGCTGGTTTTTTAACTTTGTACTGAAAACTGAAAGTGAACACCAAGAGAGAAGTCCCACATACACATGACCCCCTCCATAGATCTGGCCCCCAGGCCTGCCCCTCGGTGGCTGCGGGGCATTCGCAGGGACTCCAAGCTGGCCAGCGTGGGTCAGGGACAGGGCGCTCCTGCTGGTCTTCCCTGCACGGACCCTGTCCTCGCCCCACACGGGGCACCCGACCCTCCCGTCGTGGCCTCACAGAGTTGGTGCAGATTTCCGCCAGGGCGCTTTATAACAGAAACCCACTCCATAATTTGTCATATGAAACGGCGCCCAGGAAAGACACAGGGTGGGCTACCCAGGCATTCCTGGCATTAGGCCACAACTCAGGGCCCAGGACGCCCACGGTCCTGCTCCCTGATTACCGATGAGTCGGGAATTCAGGATGTGGCAACGTGTTTAATGGAAAGTCAGCTATTAGCTGACTTTTCCATCTTAGACGTAAAACAGAGCAAATAGGGCATTAACAGCCCCGTGTGCATATTTTTCTAATCTAAAGAGAAAAAACATTTTCAGGGAAAGCAGGGAAGTTGACAACTGGGCAAATGATGAGAGAGTAGGGGGAACACTTCAGATCACCCTTGAGGGCATCAGGAAGCCCCTCAATCACAGATGGACGGCTTGTTGATGTTGTAACTGGGGTGGAAGTTGAACCGGTCGTAGGAGGTGATGTAGTTGTCGGGACCCGTCACAATGCTCTTCTCCATGCAGACGTTGAAAGTATTGTTCTGGAACATTCCACTAGCTGCAAGTTGTCTGGAAAATTTGTTCGAATTTGGATAAAATACTTTCTGGAAGTGAAAAGGGACACTCGGATTAATGGGGCGTGGGAACACCCCTGAGCAGTCAGCCACCAGGCATTTCTCAGAAAAGTAAGAATTTGTAAGAATCTCTGTTCCCAGGAAGCAGAGAGGCGGGGTGGGCAGGATGGCCCAGTTCACCCCGGACCATCCCAGTTTATACCCGATGTCCGGGAATAATTGCTGACAGCGCCTCCGTTCACCCTGGGTGGACAGAAGGATAATCTGCAGGCCACCTGCGCCACGCGACGCCCGGGGTTCTGCTCCTGCCGCTATGCCGCCAGACAAGTTACTGGACCTCTCTGAACTTTGGTGTTCTCTTCTGTAAGAGCCATCCGTGAGTTTCAACCCTGACTGCAGGTTTGACTCCCTTGTAGAGCTTTAAAACGCCTCTGATGCCCCCACCCCACCAGCCCAGGGGTGTGGGGAGGCGCTGCCCTCGTGGGGGGAGGCCCCCAAATGGGTGGCCCTACTGTCCTGGATATCCAGGGGATGCTTGTACTGGTCCACCTGGGCCCAGGAGGGGCATCAGGAGGGCTTTAGAAGGGGGTTCTAGACCTCCAGACTGTGAAGTCAATCTCAAAAAGGGGGTGGGGATTCCCCAAAGGTGCACAGATCCCCACATCCACCCATGTACCTTGTGCAACCTGAGATTTGGGCCAGTACTGCCTCTTAAGGTCACAAGTGAATTACAATCAAGTATTATTCCAGAAAGAAAGCAGCTGTTCACTTGTTTGCCTCAGAACTCACTGACCTAAGGTACCAGAGGTGGTGGTGTCTACCCGTGAAAGAGGCCAGTCTTTTGGGACATCTTAAGCCAGTCTACATGCACCTTTTTCATCCTTAAAAACATTTCATTGTTGAAGTTGCTCGCTCACTTATTTCTACCCTGCCCTGTTTGGAAAGGATTTGATGTGCCCCCTCCGGCTTTGTGATGTTGGAACTTTGGGCCCCTCCCTGCCGCCCCCTCATGATGTGTTGCCCTTTTGAGAAATCCAGGGTGGTGGCCTCCTCCTGGAGATGTTCCATGACACACACGCACACTTCCCACGTACCGGCATCTCGTGCACAGTGGGGGCTCTGCTCCCATAAGCTTGGTTACTGGTCCTGTACACCGAGACAGGCTCCTTGGTCCTGGCGGATGAGAAACACCCTCTATTTTCCATTCAGTTATTCTAATGCTGCCCAAGCCACAGCCTTAGAATATTTTGACAGAGCTGTGTTGGGAATGCCACAGGTTGGCAATGCGGCTGTGAACGTGGGCTCCATGGGACTCAGGTTCAGCCTCCCTGCCTCCTCTGCTCACCTCCACCCCTGCTCTTCCCAAGGCAGGGCAAAGCCTGAAAGAACTCCTAGATGGCAAATGCAGCCCTCAACCCTGGCAGGGTCTTGGCACATGCTGTAATGTTCTGGGTAGATGGGTAGGTCAGAAGCGGTGGCTCAGCCTCCACACCCTGCCACTCGGGGTGCGGGGGGGTCCCTCCACTTCTGAGCCTCGTGCAGAAAACATGCCTACAGTCTCTGATGCTGACACAGAGTTTAACCGAGTGGCTGTGGTTCAGAGGTCAGCTCTGCCTTATGCCACCGGATCTTGGGCAAGACGCTATCCTTCCACACCCCAGCTGTCTCTCCTGGAAAACAAGGATAATAATGACCCCCGTCCCCAGGGCTGCAGAGGAGACTAGGTGAGGGAGGGCAGGGCCGGTGTGGTGAAGGGTTTACTACTATGTATGTCTAAGGGTTTGCAATGAACAGCTCGGGTTGCCAGATTCTCATTCGGCAGAGGCTCCTCTCAGTCGAGAGACAGGAGACTGATCTCCCCACAAAAGCGTGGCGCTGGGCCCAGTAGCGGGCTGTGGGACTTCCTGGCCACCCCTGCCCTTCCTGCAGTGACTGGAGCCACCTCCCCCGGCCCCACACCCCACGGCTGGCGCTCCTGCAGTTTCAGGCACTTTCTCGCTCATTGGGTGCTAACAGCTGACCCCGCGTTTGACTTGGGCTCCAGGGCAGGCTGGAGACCTGGGGACTCCTGCATCCGAGCCTAGTGAGCAGAGCCGCCACTCCAGCCCCTGTGCGGGCCAGGTGGCCCCTGACGGGACTCCGTCCTCACCCGTAGCCCCGAAACCACGCCGGGTTGTTGAACCTGGCCGGCAGGTCCTCGTCCACGCGGTAGTAGTCGCTCGTCCTCTGCGAGGGCGCGGGAGCCGGCGGCGTGGGGGCCCCGGGCTCGGCAGCCACCGCGCACTCTCGAGGGCTCTCCTCCGACATGCGCGGGTCCTCCGGGGCTGCGGTGGGAGACCGCGGGAGGCGGGGCGGCGTCCCGTTGCCAGGCGACGGCCGGGTCACCTGACCGGGCGGCCCCGCCTTAAAGGCGCCGCGTCAGGCGGCCGTGGGACCACTGGCCGCTCTTGCGCGGGGGCGGGTCGCGAGCACGGCCTCCCCCCCCGGTCCCCTACACGCAGGGGGACCCCAGGCCTTGGGCTTCACCGCGAAAGGCCCACTCCCAGCTCCGCATGGCCGCTCACTGCATGCCTGGGCGCCCCCGGCCCCGGACGTCTTGCAGACTCCAGATGCGCCCAATCTTACGGGATGCTCCTTGGGAAAGCGGCAGGTTGTACTGGACTGGCCGCAGGTGAGGAGGGCCCCCACGGAGACGGTGGCTCGTGCGGGGTGCAGGGGCGAGCTAGGGGACAGGTTGGGGAGACGCGCTCCCTCA
>NW_025409479.1:0-14290 GCF_002201575.2 Neomonachus schauinslandi
GGGTGCCCTGCTTAAGGGGGCTACCACAAAGTATTATAAGCAGCAGAGCACACAATCAGAACTTTTAGAAGTCTGCTAACATGGTGCCCCAGGAGATAAAGCAGGGAGGAATCCGAGGAGTGAGAGGGTGGTCTGAGGATCACCTGGGTCACAAGAGCAGGTGGTGCCAACGTGCTGTGCTGTTCCCAGGCAGAGTAGTAGGGAAGTCAGCTAAGAACACTGGGTATTGGTGCCAGCTTTCTGCTCTACTTTGCCCTAAACTGCTAATTGCTGCACAGTTGAGCAACCACTTTCCTGAGACATCTTACAAAGTGCAGGAGACCCTCCCCCAGAAGAATAGTGCAAGTCTGCATCATGGGAGACCCTAAAATTTGAAGTTTTCA
This sequence comes from Neomonachus schauinslandi, assembly GCF_002201575.2. NCBI lineage: Eukaryota > Metazoa > Chordata > Mammalia > Carnivora > Phocidae > Neomonachus > Neomonachus schauinslandi. The sequence continues at coordinate 384 of NW_025409479.1, forward strand.
AACTCAGTCGCACACCAGATAAAAGCCTTGGACACAGACAGGTTGAACACAGGGTTCTGACAGAAACCAGGGACACAAGTAGGGTGATTGTTTTTCTGTAAGGGCTCACTGAAGAGTGGGGGGCAGACTTTCAGCTCCAGGTTAGAGAACAGGTACTACCATATTCACCCCATCAGTGCTGAAAACCTTCACGGAGCAAAACACCACCACCTACTAGAGGTTAGAGCTGCATATACCAAGTCCCATCACCCTGCACCATGGAGGCGCATTTCCACTGAAATAAGTCACCTGAGAATCAATGTAGCAGGCCGCTCCCCCAGAAGATCAGCACAAACAACTCTGTCACACCAAGTCTACTGATCATAGAGTGTTGCAAATTTTCAGAGCTAGGGGAAATAGGATCTAGCTTCCTTATTTTTATTCTTTATTTTATTATTGTATTTCCATTTATTTTTATTTTTTCATTCCTTTATTATTTTTTTATACATACACATATCATATATAAATTTTATTTTTTGTTTATTTTCAATTTTATTTTATTATTTTATTTTATTTTTTATTTTATTATTTTATATTTTATTTTAATTTTTTATTTTATTTTATTATTTTATGTTCTTTCAATCTAGATTCTTTTTTTAAAAGATTTTATTTATTTATTTGACAGAGAGAGAGACAATGAGAGAGGGAACACAAGCAGGGGGAGTGGGAGAGGGAGAAGCAGGCTTCCCACAGAGCAGGGAGCCCGATGTGGGGCTCGATCCCAGGACCCTGAGATAATAACCTGAGCTGAAGGCAAACACTTAATGACTGAGCCACCCAGGCGCCCCTGAAGCTAGAATCTAACAAACACACCAAACCACACCCAGGATCTAGTTTTTCTTTTTCTTTGTTTGTTTCTTTCTTTCTTTCTTTCTTTCTCCTTTTCTTTTCTGGACAAAATGATGAAATAGAGAAATTCACCCCAAAGGAAAGAATAGGGGTTGTCCTCACAGGTCGGTATTTAGTCAATACAGATATAAGGAAGATGTCTGAACTAGAATTTAACAACAATTATAAGGATACTAACTAGGTTTGAAAAAGGCATAGAAGACACTAGAGAGCCCTCACTGTAGAGACAAATGAACTCAAATCTAGTCTGGCTGGGATTAAAAAGGTTTTAATCAAGAGGCAGTCCCCAGTGGAGGCCATAAAAATGAGCATGAATGAAGTAGAAGAGTAAATCAGTGATCTAGAAGAAAAATTAAGGAAAATAATGAAGTTGAAAAGATTAGAGGAAGAAAGGTAGGATCATAAGGTAGGATCACAAAAGCAGACTTAGGAAACTCAGCAACTAATTAAAACGTAATAACATTCATATCATAGGAGTCCCAGAAGATGAAGAGAGAGATAAAGGGGCAGAAGGTTTTGAGCAAATTATAGCTGAAAACTTCCCTAATCTGGAGAAGGACACAAACATCAAAATTCAACACACACAGAGAACTCTCATTAAATTCTCAAAAGCCAACCACTGCCAAGGCATATCAAAGTCAAAATCAAAAAATACACAGACAAGGAAAGAATCCTGAAAGGGGCAAGGGAAAAAACAGTTCCTAACCTATAAGGGAAGGCAAATCAGGTTCACAGCAGAACTGTCCACATAAATTTAGCGTGCAAGAAGAGAGTGGCAGGATATATTCAATGTACTGACTGGGAAAAACATGCAGCCAATAATACTTATTCAGCAAGGCTGTTATTCTGAAAAATGGAGAAATAGTTTCCTGATAAACAAAAACTATGGGAGTTTGTGACCCCTAAACCAACCCTGCAAGAAATTAAAGGGGAACTCTTTGAGTGAAGAAAAAATGACCGAAAGCAACAAAGACTAGAAAGGACCAGTTAAAATCACCAGAAACACCAACTCTGCAGGGAACAATGGCATTAAATTCCTATCTTTCAGTAATTACTCTGAATGTAAGGACCAAATACTCCAATCAAAAGAGACAGGATATCAGATTGGATAAAAAAGCAAGATCCATCTCTATGTTGCTTACAAGAGACACATTTTAGATCTAAAGACACCTGCAGATTGAAGGTGACAGGAAGGGAGAGGTGAGGGAAGATGGCGGAAGACTAGAGGACCCGTATTTCATCTGATCCCTTGAATTCAGCTAGATAGCTATCAAATCATTGCCAACACTGCGAATTCAACCTGAGATCTAAAAATATTTGCTGAAATTCTACAAATAGGAAAAGCAACCATGTTTTGCAAGGAGGAGGTACAGAGATGTGAATCTGAGGGGATATATTTGGGGATATATTTGAAGAGAAACTGTGGCAGGGATATAGCAGTGGAGCACAAAATCAGAACTTTTAGAAGTCTGTTCCTGTGAGGGACATCCCTGCCTGTAAGGTGCTCAGGTGGCGAAGTAGGCAAAATCCTAGGTAGAACTTCAGATCCTCAGGGTCACAGAAAGAATGGGCGTGCCTGAGTGAGGCAGAGTTTCTAAGCACTAGAGCAGAAAAATGGGTTACAATTCGCAAGGCCTGGAGTGGCCTCTGAGATAGGTGTTGCTGTAAACTGTGAAGAGCAGCACCATTGGGCGACTGCTTTCCAAGCAGGGGCCCAACAAGTGACAACCACTGGGAGATCCTGCTCCTTCCCCTGGGAGGGGGATTGGCGCAGGTGCACACACAATCAGGCAACAGTCCCCTAAGGAGGGGCCCAGCCAGTAGCAGGGGTGCAAGAAGAGCACCCTCCCTCTCCTGGGAGATTGGTATGGGTGTGCACTACAGGAGACTGTGGAGTTTGGTACACACAAGAGGGACTGACTGCTTTTCCCTGAGGGTGCACTGAAGAGTGGGGCCCATGAACCTTCAGCTCCAGGGCTGGAGACTGGGGCACTGCCATTTTTATTTTATTTTATTTTTTCATTCTCTAAAGCTTCGAGAAAAGCATTTAGGGAATAAAAGCCACATAGAACAACCCGAGGCAGCATACACTGAGCCTGTCTCCCTGGCAAAGGCTGGTGCAACTCTGCCCAGGCAAAGACACTTGAGAATCAGTGCAACAGGCCACTCTACCAGAAGACAAGCAGGAACATCAGGCAAATACCAAGTTTATGGATCACTAAGAATTGAAAAACTCCTGCACTAGGGGAAATAGTATATAGAATTTGATGTTTTTATCCTCATGATTCTTTAGTTTTTCAGTTAAATTTTTTTCTTTTCAACTGTTTCTTGTTTTATCAACTCTTTGTTTTTATGTCTTTTTAAAATTTCTATTTTTACATTTACATTTTATAGCTATATTACTCATTTTTGCTTCCATTCACTATTTTTAATTTTGTTTGTGTGGTTTTTTTCTACAAAATTTTGGGATTTAGTGTCTTCTAACAAACAGACCAAAATATACCCAAGGACCATGTGGATCACCCTGTTTTGTCCATCAGTGAGATTATATTCCTTTTTCTCTATTTTTTCTTTTCTTTTCCTTTTCTTTTTCTTTTTTTTTGGCTTCTGACCTACTTGGATTTGTCTAGTGTATATTTTGCTGGGCTCATGGTATTTTTTGATAATGTTCCCTTGTTCATGTAGCCTTCTTGGGACAAAATGACTAGAAAGAGAAATTCACAATAAAATAAAGAGAGATTAATACTCTTGCACATAGATCTAATCAATATGAATATATGTAAAATGTCAGACCTAGAATTCAGAATAACAATAACAAAATTACTAGCTTGGCCTGAAAAAAGCATAAAAGACATTAGAGAATCCCTGGGTGCAGAAATAAAATCTAATCAGGCTGAAATTAAAAATTCTTAAACGGAAATGCAGTCTAAAATGGATGATCAACTAGTGTAAATGAGGCAGAAGAGAGTCAGAGCTATAGAATTCAAAATGATGGAAGGAAGCTGAGGAAAAGAGAGAAAAACAATCACTGATACCATAGAGTGAAACAATATTAGAATAATTGGGGTCCCAAAGGAAGAAGAAAGAGAAAGAGGGATATATAGTATATTTGAACAAATCATAGCAGAGATTTTCCATAATCTGGGAAAGGAAGCAGGCATTCAAATCCAGAAGGTACAGAAAACACCTTCAAAATCAATAAAAATAGATCAACACCCCGACTTATAATAGTGAAGCTTGCAAATCTCAGAGACAAAGAGAAAATCCTTGAAAGCAGTAGAGATAGGAGGTCCTTAGTGTACAAAGATAGGAACATTAGACTGGCAGCAGACATATCCACAGAGATCTACCAGGCCAGAAAGGATTGACATGATATATTCAGAAAGCTAAATGAGAAAAACATGCAGCCAAGAATATTTTATCTGTCAAGGCTATAATTCAAAATGGAAGGAGAGATAAAGAGTTTCCCGGACAACAGAAACTAAAAGAATTTGTGATCACTAAGCCAGCCCTGCAAGAGATATTAAATCATTTGTGTTTCTATACACTAACGAGACAGAAGAAAGTAAAATTAAGGAATCAATCCCATTTCCAATTGCACCAAAAACCATAAGATACCTAGGAATAAACCTAACCAAAGAGACAAAGAATCTGTACTCTAAAAACTACAGAACACTCATATAGAAACTGAGGAAAACACAGAGATGGAAAAATATCCCACGCTAACGGATTGGAAGAATAAAAATTGTTAAATCTCTATGGTTCCCAAAGCAATCTACACATTCAATGCAATCCCTATCAAAATAACCCTGACATTTTCACAGAGTTGGAACAAATAATCCTAAAATTTGTATGGAAACAGAAAAAACCATGAATATCCAAAGGAATGTTGAAAAAGAAAAAGAAAGCTGGTGGCATCACAATGCCTGATTACAAAGCTGTAATGAACAAGACAGCATGGTAGTGGCACAAAAACAGACACATAAATCAATGGAACAGAATAAAAAACCCAGAAATGGACTCTCAACTCTAGAGTCAACTAATTTTTGACAAAACAGGAAAGAATATCCAATGGAAAAAGGACAGTCTCTTCAACACTTGGTGTTGGGAAAATTGGCCAGCCACATGCAGAAGAATAAAACTCAACCATTCTCTTACACCATACACAAAAAGAGACTCTAAATGGATGAAAGACCTCAACGTGAGATAGGAATCTATCAAAATCCTAGAGAAAAACACAGGCAGCTACCTGAGACTGGGGCTGCAGCACCTTTTTGCTAGATATGTCTCCAAAGGAAAGGGAAACAAAAGCAAAAATGAACCACTGGGGCTTCATCAAGATAAAAAGCTTCTGCACAACAAAGGAAATAGTCAACAAAGTAATAGGCAACCCATGGAATAGAAGATATCTGCAAATGTCTTTTTTTAAAAAATATTTTATTTACTTATTTTGACAGAGAGAGACACAGCAAGAGAGGGAACACAAGCAGGGGGAGTGGGAGAGGGAGTAGCAGGCTCCGCGCTGAGCAGGGAGCCCGACGTAGGGCTTGATCCCAGGACCTTGGGATCATGATCCGAGCCAAAGGCAGACGCTTAACGACTAAGCCACCCAGGCACCCCTATCTGCAAATGTCTTACAGATAAAGGGCTATCCAAGATCCATAAAGAACTTAACAAACTCAACACCCAAAAAACAAATAATCCAGTCAAGAAATGGGCAGAAGACATGAGCAGACATTTCTCCAAAGATGACACACAAATGCCTAACAGACACATGAAAAACGCTCAACATCACTCATCATCAGGGAACACAAATCAAAACCACAAAAATATATCACCTCACACCAGTCAGAATGGCTAAAAGTAATATGTCAGGAAACAACAAATGTTGGCGAGGATGCAGAGAAAGGGGAACCTTCTTACACTCTCAGTGGGGATGCAAGCTAGTATAGCTACCTTGGAAAACAGCATGGAGGTTCCTCAAGAAGTTGAAAATAGAGCTACCCTATGACCCAGCAAGTGCACTACTAGGGATTTACTCCAAAGATACAAATGTAATGATCTAAAGGGGATTTGAACCCCAATGTTTATAGTAGCAATGTCCACAATAGCCAAACTATGGAAAGAGTCCAGATGTTCACTGACAGATGAATGGATAAAGATATCTTATTATATATAATGGAATATTAATGAGCAATCAGATAAGATGAATACTTACCATTCACATCACCAGGATGGAACTGTAGAGTATTACGTTGAGGGGAAAGAAGTCAATCAGGGAAAGACAATTACCATATTTCATTCATATGTGGAATATAAGAAACAGTGCAGAGGATCATAGGGGAAGGGAGTGAAACCTGAATATGATGAAATCAGGAGGGAGAGAAACCATAAGAGACTCTTAAGTATAGGAAAAAAACTGAGGGTTGCTGGAGGACAGGTGGATGGAGGAATGGGGTAATTGTGTGAAGGGCATTAAGGAGGGCACATGATATGATGAGCACTCAGTGTTATATACAATGCATGAATTATGGAACTCTACATGTGAAAGTAATGATGTACTATATCTTGGCTAATTTAATTTAAATTAAAAAATAAGAATAGATGTAAAATAAATATAAATGTAAATTAAATATAAATATAAATATAAAGAAAAAATGAAGTGAGAGGATGGAGAACTATCTATAGTGCTAATGGATGTCTAACGAAAGCCCATGTAGGGGTGCCTGGGTGGCTCAGTCGTTGGGCATCTGCCTTCAGCTCGGGTCATGATCCCAGGGTCCTGGTTTTGAGACCTGCGTTGGGCTCCCTGCAGGGCGCCTGCTTCTCCCTTTCGCATTCACCCTGCTTGTGTTGCCTCTCTCACTGTGTCACTCTCTGTCAAATAAATAATAAATTTTTTTAAAAAAAGGAAAAGAAAGCCCATGTAGCAATACTTATATCAGAGAAACTATATTTTAAAGCAAACTCTCTAACAGATGAAGAAGGGCACTGTATCATAATTAAGGGGTCTATCCACCAAGATGATCTAACAATTGTAAATGTGCATGCCCCCAACTTGGGAGCTCCCAAATATATAAATCAATTCATTACAAACATAAAGGAACTCATAATATAATAGTAGGAGGAGCTTTAACCTTCTTCTTATAGCACTGGACAGATATTCTAAGCAGAAAATAAATAAGTAAACAATGGAGAGGAAGGAAAGATGGCAGAGTAGGGGACCCTAATTTAACTGGCCCCTGGAATTGAGCTGGATATCTAACAGACAACTCTGGGCACCCACGAAATCAGCCTGAGATGTAAGAAGATCTGGATCTCTCAAACAGGTGGTTGGTTTTGAGGTACGAAGCAGGGAGCTCTGATTCCGCGGGTAGATATCGGAGGATAAATGGCAACAGAAAGGAGCCTGTCCATGGGGATCCTACACTGCCGGTGGCGACAGCCATGCACGCTGGGGATGGGGCACAAACTCACAGACCAGTAGCGGCGGGGAAAGGACACTAGGGCAGCCCCCAGTGCAGAAACCCAGAGTGGAGGGTCGTGCATGTGAACTAGGAATGGCTGGTGATTTTAGAAGCACAAAAGGCAGAGACATGTTCTGACCAGGAGGCAGCACTGGGGGTGCTGTGGAGGGACACACAACCCAGAACGCTGCAATTTTTAGCAGCACAGACAAAAATGTGGCCTGGAGAGCTCACTGAAGAACAGACTGCAGTCTCTCTGCTCTGAGGCAGAGGGTTGGATATGGTCTCTTCTGCTCTGACTCGCAGAGGTGATGTGGAAAGCTGCCAGGGAAAGCCACCAGAGAACAAAAGCCCCCAAAACTGATTCCTGCTGAGCCCACCCCCACCACAGGGGGGCAGGGCAACTCCGCCCAAACAGGATTGCGTGAGTAACAGCGTGGCAGGCCCCTCCCCAGAAGACAGGCTGGGAAAAAAAGAGGCCAGCAACCCTAAGGTCCCAAGAAAACAGGTGCATCTTGCTTGGGTTCTGATCAATAATTTGGACTCTATACAGTCCCTCAAACCCAAAATAGAAAAGACTCAGAGATTACGACTTATGCTGCAGATTTACAAATGGATGCAGATATAACCAAGATGTCGGAGATAGAATTCAGGCTACCAATTGTGAAGACTGGCTAGAATGGAGAAATCAATTAATGGCAACATAGAGTCTCTAAGGGCAGAAATGAAAGCTGAATTGAACAAAACTTAAAAATGCTACCATTGAGATCCAATCCAATCTAGATAATCTAACAGCTAGGGTACCTGAGGGAGAAGAAAGAATAAGCGACCTGGAAGACAATAGATAAAAAGGGAAAAGAGGAGGCCAGGCAAAACCAACTCAGAATCCATGAAAATAGAATCAGAGAAATAAGTGACACCATGAGGTGTTCCAATGTCAGAATAATTGGATTCCCGGAGCGAGTCAAGAGAGAGAGAGGACTAGAAGATGTATTTGAGCAAATCGTAGCTGAGAACTTCCCTAATCTGGGGAATGAAACAAACATTCGAGTCCTAGAGGCAGAGAGGACACCTCCCAAGATCAAAGAAAACAGGTTAACACCCCGATATGTAATACTAAAACTTGCAAATCTTAGAACCAAGGAAACCATCTTAAGGGCAGTTAGGGGGAAGAGATTCCTTACATACAGAGGGAGGAACATCAGAATAACGTCACACCTATCCACAGAGACCTAGCAAGCCAGAAAGGCCTGGCAAGACATATTCAGGGTAGTAAATGGGAAGAACATGCAGCCGAGAATACTTTATCCAACAAGACTGTCACTTAGAATGGATGGAGAGATGCAGAGCTTCCACAACTGGCAGAAGCTGAAAGAATATGTGACCACTAAGCCTGCCCTCCAAGAAATATTAAGGGGGGTTTTATAAAAGGAGAAAGACCCCAAGCGTGATATACAACAGAAATTTACAGGGACAATCTATAAAAACAAGGCCTTCACAGGCAATATGATGACAATTAACTCATATCTTCCAATAATCACTCTTAACGTGAATGGCCTAAACGCTCCCATAAAATGGCATAGGGTTGCAGGTTGAATAAAAAGACAGGAACCATCCATATGCTGCCTACAAGAGACTCATTTTGAACCTAAAGATACATCCAGACTGAAAGTGAAGGCATGGAGATCTATCTTCCATGCCAGCAGACCTCAAAAGAAAGCTGGGGTAGCAATTCTTCTATCAGACAAATTAGATTTTAAACTAAAGTCTGTAATAAGAGACACAGAAGGACACTCTATCATTCTCAAAGGGTCTATCCAACAAGAAGTTCTAACGATTGTAAATATCTATACCCCCAACATGGGAGCAGCCATCTACATAAGCCAACTGTTAACCAAAATAAAGAGTCATATTGATAACAATACGTTAACTTTAGGAGACCTCAATAATCCACTCTCAGAGATGGACAGATCATCTAAGCAGAAAATCAACCTGGAAACAGGAGCTCTGAGTGATACCCTGGACCAGATGGACCTCATAGATATTTACAGAACATTCCACCCTAAAACAACAGAATACTCATTCTTCTCAAGCGCACATGTAAATTTCACAAGCATAGACCACATACTGGGTCACAAGTCAGGTCTCAACCGATACCAAAAGATTGAGATTATTCCCTGCATAGACTCAAACCACAATGCTTTAAAACTGGAACACTATCACAAGAAAAAATGTGGAAGGAATTCAAACACTTGGAAGCTAAAGACGACTCTGCTCAAGAATGTTTGGGTCAACCAGGAAATGAAAGAAGAACTGAAACAATTCATGGTAATCAATGAGAATGAAAACACATCAGTCCAAAGCCTATGGTATACTGCAAAGGTGGTCCTAAGGGGGAAATACATAGCCACCCAAGCCTCACTCAAAAAAACAGAAAAAGCCTGAATTCACCAACTAACTCTACACCTTAAAGAACTAGAGAAAGAGCAACAAATGATGCCTAAGCCATGCATTAGAAGAGAAATAAGATTAGAGCAGAGAACAATGAATTAGAAACCAGAAACACAGTAGATCAGATCAATGAAACTAGGAGTTGGTTCTTTGAAAGAATTAATAAGATAGATAAACCACTAGCCAAACTTATCCAAAAGAAAAGAGAAAGGACCCAAATTAATAAAATTATGAATGAAAGGGGAGAGAATGGGGCGCCTGGGTGGCTCAGTCGGTTAAGCATCTGCCTTCGGCTCAGGTCATGATCCCAGGGTCCTGGGATCGAGCCCCGTGTCGGGCTCCCTGCTCGGTGGGAAGCCTGCTTCTCCCTCTCGCACTCCCCCTGCTTGTGTTCCCTCTCTCGCTGTGTCTCTCTCTGTCAAATAAATAAATAAAATCTTTAAAAAAAAAAAAAGAAAGGGGAGAGATCATGACTAACACCAAGGAAATAGAAACAATTATTAGAAATTATTATCAACAACTATATGCCAATAAACTGAGCAATCTGGATGAAATGGAGGCCTTCCTGGAAACCTATAAGCTGCCAAGACTGAAACAGGAAGAAATTGACAAACTGAATAGGCCAATAACCAGTAACGAGATTGAAGCAGTGATAAAAAACCTCCACAAAAAAAAGAGTCCAGATCCTGATGGATTCCCTGGGGCTTCTACCAAACATTCAAAGAAGAAATAATACCTATTCTCCTGAAGCTGTTTCAAAAAGTAGAAACAGAAGGAAAAGTTCCAAACTCATTCTATGAGGCCAGCATTACCTTAATCCCCAAACCAAGCAAAGACACCATCCAAAAGGAGACTTCCAGACTGAAATCCCTGATGAATATGGATTCCAAAATCCTCAACAAAATCCTAGCTAATAGGATCCAATAATAGATTAAAAGGATCATCCACCATGTCCACGTGGGATTTATCCCCAAGACGCAAGGGTGGTTCAACATTCGCAAATCAGTCCATGCGATAAAACACATTATTAAGAGGAGGGAGAAGAACCATATGGTCCTCTCAATTGATGCAGAAATAGCATTTGACAAAATACAACATCCTTTCCTGATTAAAACTCTTCAGAGTATACGGATAGAGGGAACATTCCTCAAGTTCATAAAATCCATCTATGAAAAACCCACAGCAAATATCCTCTTCAATGGGGAAAAGCTGAGAGCCTTTCCCCTTAGATCAGGAACACGTCAAGGATGCCCACTCTCACCACTATTGTTCAACATAGTACTAGAAGTCTTGGCAACAGCAATCAGACAACAAAAAGAAATAAAAGGTATTCAAATTGGCAAAGAAGAAGTCAAACTCTCTCTTTCCGCAGATGACATGACACTTTATGTGGAAAATCCAAAAGACTCCACCCCCAAATTACGAGAACTCATCCAGCAATTCAGTAATGTGGCAGGATACAAAATCAATGCACAGAAATCAGTTGCTTTCTTATACGTTAACAATACAACTGTAGAAAAGAGAAATTAGAGAAACGATTCCATTTACAATAGCACCAAAAACCACAAGATACCTCAGAATAAGCCTAACCAAAGAGGTAAAGGATCTATACTCTAGGAACTACAGAACACTCATGAAAGAAATTGAAGAAGACACAAAAAGATGGAAAAATATTCCATGCTCATGGATCGGAAGAATAAACATTGTTAAAATGTCTAAGCTACCCAGAGCAATCTATACCTTCAATGCCATCCCGATCAAAATTCCAATGACATTTTTCAAAGTGCTGGAACAAACAATCCTAAAATTTGTATGGAATCAGAAAAGACTCTGAATCGCCAAGGAAATGCTGAAAAAGAAAAACAAACCTGGGGGTATCACATTGCCCAATTTCAAGCTATATTACAAGCAGTGATCAGCAAGACAGCATAGTACTGGCATAAAAACAGACATATAGACCAACGGAACAGAATAGAGAAGCCAGATATGGACCCTCAACTCTATGGTCAAATAATCTTTGACAAAGCAGGAAAAAACATGCAATGGAAAAATGACGTCTCTTCAATAAATGGTGCTGGGAAAATTGGACAGCCACATGCAGAAGAATGAAACTCGACCATTCTCTAACACCACTCACAAAGATAAACTCAAAGTGGATGAAAGACCTCAATGTGAGACAGGAATCCATCAAAATCCTAGAGGAGAACATAGGCAGTAAGTTCTTTGACATCTCCCCCAAAAACTTCTTTCAAGATACATCTCCCAAAGCTAGTGAAACAGAAGTAAAAATGAACTTTTGAGACTTCATCAAGATAAAAATGTCTGCACAGCAAAGGAAACAGTCAACAAAACAACGAGGCAACCCACAGCATGGGAGAAGATATTTGCAAATGACAGTACAGATAAAGGGCTGGTATCCAAGATCTATAAAGAACTTCTCAAACTCAGCACCCAAAAAACAAATAAATCAAAAAGTGGGCAGAAGATATGAAAAGATGGTGCTCTGAAGAAGACATACAAATGGCTAACAGACACATGAAAAAATGTTCATCATCATTAGCCATCAGGGAAATTCAAGTCAAAACCCCATTGAGATACCACCTTACACCAGTTAGAATGACAAAAATGGACAAGGCAAGAAACAACAAATGTTGGAGAGGTTGTGGAGAAAGGGGAACCCTCTTACACTGTTGGTGGGAATGCAAGTTGGTACAGCCACTTTGGAAAACAGTGTGGAGGTGCCTCAAAAATTTAAAAATAGAGCTACCCTATGACCCAGGAATTGCACTCCTGGGTATTTACTCCAAAGACACAGATGTAGTGAAAAGAACGGCCATATGCACCCCAATGTTCATAGCAGCAATGTCTGCAATAGCCAAACTGTGGAAAGAGCCGATATTCCCTTCAACAGATGAATATGTAAAGAAGATGTGGTCCATATATACAATGAAATATTACTCAGCCATCAGAAAGGATGAATACCTAACTTTTACATCAACATGGATGGGCCTGGAGATTATGTTAAGTGAAATAAGTCAAGCAGAGAAAGTCAATTATCATATGGTTTCACTTATTTGTGGAGCATAAGGAATAGCATGGAGGACATTAGGAGAAGGAAGGGAAAAAATGAGGGGGAGTTATTGGAAGGAGAGATGAACCCTGAGAGACTATGGACTCTGAGAAACAAACAGGGTTTTAGAAGGGAGGGGGGAGGGGGGATGGGTTATCTCGGTGATCGGTATTAAGGAGGGCATGTACTGCATAAGCACTGGGTATTATAAGAAATTAATGGATCGTGGATCACGACATCAAAAACTAATGATGTATTGTATGGTGACTATCATAACATAAAAAAAAAGAAAACAATGGCTTTGAATGACACACTGGACTTGATGCACTTAAGAGATCTATTCAGAACATGTCATCCTAAAGTGACAGAATCACATTCTTTCCGAGGGCAAATGGAACATTCTCCAGAATAGATCACACAATGGGTCATAAATCAGCCCTTAGTAAGTACCAAAAGATCAAGATCAAACCATGCATACTTTTAGACTACAATGCTATGAAACTTGAAAAGTAGAAGAAAAAATTTGGAAGGACCATAAATACTTGGAGATTAAAGAAAATCTTACTAAAGAATGAATGGGCCAAATAGGGAATTAAAGAAGAAACTGAATAATACATGGATGCAAATGAAAATGAAAACATGACAGTGAAAAACCTTTGGGATGCAGAAAAGGCAGTTCTAAGAGGGAAGTGTATAGCAATAGAGATACCTCAAGACACAAGAAAAGTCTAAAATACACAACCTAACCTTAACGTGTAAGTAAAGGACCTAGAATAAGAACAGCAAATAAAGTGTAAAGGCAGCAGCAGAAGGGAAATAATAAAGATTAGAGCAGAAATAAGCAATATAGAAAGAATAAAAAACCAGTAGAATAGATCAACGAAACTTAGAGCTGGTTCTTCAAATGAATTAATGAAATTGATAAACCCCTAGGCAGACTTAACAAAGAAAAGAGAAAGGACCCCCAAAATTAAATCACAAATGATTTAAGGAGGGATAACAACCAATACCACAGAAATACAAACAATTAA
>NW_025409480.1:0-3864 GCF_002201575.2 Neomonachus schauinslandi
TGGCTGCGGGGTCCTGCAGGGGCGGAGCTGGTCCTCCGAGCTCTCCCCGCCCCGGGGGGTCCCCTCCCGTCCCCGGGGTGGCTGCGGGGTCCTGCAGGGGCAGAGCTGGTCCTCCGAGCTCTCCCCGCCCGTCCCGGGGTGGCTGCGGGGTCCTACAGTGGTGGAGCTGGTCCTCCGAGCTCTCCCCGCCCCGAGGGGCCCTGTCTGCCCGGGGTGACTGCGGGGTCCCGGCCTGCCCTGCCCACCAGGGCTACCAGGTGGTACAGATACAAGTTCTTGGCCAACGGTAGCGTGTGGGCGGCTCTCTTTTCGGGCTTGTGGGCGTCCTTGGTGGAGCTGAGCTTTTCGGGACCAGAGATGTCAGTCTGGGCTGCTGGACTCTGGCCGGCTATGTAATCGGACGTTGTTTTGAGAACAGCGAGAGGGAGCACGCTTCGTCATCCAGCTACCAGCGCCGCCTCACCCGCTGTCGCTGGTCCTTCTCGTCGGGGACGGAGGTGGGGCCCTGTGGCCAGCGTGGGGCCCACGGGGATGGGAGGAGAGAGGCGGAGATCCCCGGTCCCCTGTGAGGGCTCCTGGGCAGCATGGTTCCCAGCGTGGCCTTTGGCGGAGTCTCGTGTCACGCAGACACCGCCCGGCCCCTGACGGGTCAGCAGGGACCCAGCAGGGCTCTGGGATGCCTGTGGTTTCCTCTGCCCCCTGCCCCCCGGCTGAACAGCCACTCACCGCTGCACACAGCAGGCCCCCTCGCACCCTGGGTCGCTGCCAGGCCTGGTGGAGGTGATCCTCGTGTTGACCACGCCCTCGCCCTGGCTGGAGCCGCGGCTGCGGCAGTTCATGGGCGGGCTCCTGGGGGTTCCGGGGGTGAACACACACCGTCTGTTTCTTTTTGACCACACCCAGACTTTGTTTCTTTGTCTGACCTGCTACTTTCTGGTCTGTGCCGTTTTGGGTGTAGCTGAGAAACCCGTGCTTGAAGAGGAGCGGGAAGGGAGGGGGCGTTGTGGTGCGACTGGGGCTGGAAGTGTACGACCCCCGTGTCCAGGAGGAAAGGTGCAGTCGAGAGGGTGAGCTACTGGGAGCGCTGGTGTGGGGGCGGACGCCTCTGGACTCTGGCCCCAGGTCCCTCCCTGGCCCTGCCTGTGCTGGGCCTCGGTTTCCCCTGTGTGAGAGCAAGGCTGGCCCCCCTCAGAGGGCCTGAGCTTCTTCCTGCTCTGGAGCTCTTATGCCCCTGGCCCGCCCACCCTGCTGGAGTCGTCCACGGTCTCAGAGGGCCCGGCTTCCTCTCGAGGAAGGACGGGCCCTGCACCACTGGGGAGGGGCAGTGAGAAGATGTCGGCTGTTTTGTGGGTGTCCCGCTTCCAGCCAGGCTCCCGACGGGTCGCGTAGCTAGGACATGTCCCCCACACGCCTGTTTGGGGGGCGGGCATGACCAGCCTTTTTGGCCCGGGCCCACCTGTCGTGTTTTAGGAGAGGGCCTGCTTGCGCATTGCCAGGGCTTGGAGGCCTGGAGCTCCAGCCCGTGTTGGGTGTGCTCCTGTCGAAGGTGGGTTTGGTCAGGACTCTGCCACCGTGGCCACTGGACGCAAGACTAGGCTGCCCTGGTGTGGTCTGTGTGAGCCTCCGTTTGTGTCCGGCTGAGCCAGCCTTGGGCTCTGCGGGCACCAATCGAGGGAGGACTCAGTGCCCTTGGCAGGGCCCAAGATGGCCAGACGTCTCCCAGCCCTGCAAGATGATGCCAGGCGGGTGGCCCCTACCCCAGCTTATCAGCGTTGTAGGCCTTAAGCACGGGGGTGGTCTGCTGCCCATGGGAGAAGGCGGGCAGGGCGGGGCATTGGCTCAGCGCCGGGCGGGGATCCTGAGCCCGCACCTGCTGCTCGCTGCGGCGCTCCAGGAGGCTGGTGGGCTTGGGAGGGCGGGGCTCTGGACGTTTGGGCGGGAGGCGGCGGGTCAGACCTGTGTGGCCCGCTCCGTGCCGGAGGGTGTCGGGCACTGGGACTTCCGTGTGCGGTGTGCAGCCCTCACTGGAGACGTGTATTTCCTGGTAGGTTTGCCGTCTCCACATGTCGGAGCTGATGGAGGTCTGGCCCTGCCCACAGGTATGGGGCGCAGGCAGGAACCGCTGGGGAGTTTACAGCTGGGGGCTCCAGGGCGCCCACGGCCTCCGGGACGCAGGTGCCTCTTCGTGCAGCCCTTGGTGGGGAATCCCTCTAGGTCCGTCTGTCCCTGGAGGCGGGCGCTCCAAGTTGGGCCCCGAGCGCGGGAAAGCCAGGACACCGCTGCTGGGAGGAGGATGTGTCCTTGAACCAGACACCTGGCAGAGGGGTCGCGGGAGGTGACGCTCAGTGCGTGGTGCCCGGCCCCTCTCGTGTGTCTCTGGCAGGGGATGCCCCCTGCTTGCGGTCCTTCCAGGGCGTGTACGGATGGCGTGGCGGCCTCAGAATAGCCGTGCTTGAGCCAGATTACCGTGCTGGCCTACATCGAGGATTAGGGAGCAGGTGGCCCCAGGCCGGGACCCAGGGCAGCCCCGGGGAGTCTGCCGGCCCGCCGGGGGCCCCCACATGGAGCCCTGCAGGGCCAGCCCCAGGAAGGAGCAGCTGCGGCTGGCCGCACACCCTCCCAGGTCTCCCTCTGTCCCCACCGTCGGTGCCGGTTCTCCTCACATGGGACGCCCCGTGGCTGGGTGGTGGCAGGGCGAGGAGCAGCCTTTGCCCCTTGTCCCCGGCGGCTGCCTCGGGAGGGATTTAGTGCTCAGGGGGCGGGGGGCAGGCAGGGGTGAGCTCCAGCTCTTGCAGAGCAACCTCGGGCTGATCACAGAGCTGCACCCTGCCAGGAGGTGGGGCGTGGGGGCGAGCTGGGGGTGGTCGGGTGGGTGCGAGCTGGTGGGGCCGGGGTCCTCTGGAGGGCCCTCTGCTCCGGGGGCAGCTGTCCGAGCCCTGTGCTGCGGGCCGGCCACCTGCCGGCTTCCCGGGGCCCGGCGAGCAGAGGGCTGAGTGCGCTGTGATCCTGTGGGGTCAGCCCCACGTCCCGGCACCGTTGTGAGATCAGCCTGGGGCCTCGCGTGGAGCCAGGAGCTGCAGTCCAGGGCTGGACAGCCGGGAGCCACACGGTGCGGCCGGAGCGGGTTCTAGTCCAGGGCTCCTGGCTGCGCCCCAGCAGGGCCTCGCTGACGTCTGTCTCCCTCGCCCACAGGGATGTCAGGACCGAGGCCGGTGGTCCTGAGTGGACCATCAGGGGCCGGGAAGAGCACCCTGCTGAAGAGACTCTTGCAGGAGCATGGCAGCGTCTTCGGCTTCAGCGTGTCCC
Organism: Neomonachus schauinslandi; assembly: GCF_002201575.2. NCBI lineage: Eukaryota > Metazoa > Chordata > Mammalia > Carnivora > Phocidae > Neomonachus > Neomonachus schauinslandi. The sequence goes on from NW_025409480.1 coordinate 3,307, forward strand.
GTGAGGCCCAGGCTGCGGTGGGGGTGTGGCGGGGGGTTTCAGCCATGCAGGGGTGGGGCCAGGCCCCTGCTGACCCACACAGACGGGGGAGGGTCCCCATGCGCTGACCCTGACCTGCAGCCCCCCACACACAGCCACACACACGGGGGACGGTCCCCACGCCGCTGACCCTGACCAGCCCCCCACACCCACAGACACATAGGGGAAGGTCCCCATGCCGCTGACCCTGACCTGCAGCCCCCCACACCCACACACACATAGGGGAAGGGCCCCCTGCCGCTGTCCCCGGCACGCTGCCCCCCCCCCACACACACACACGGGGGACGGTCCCCACGCCGCTGACCCTGACCTGCAGCCCCCCACACCCACACACACATAGGGGAAGGTCCCCATGCCGCTGACCCTGACCTGCAGCCCCCCACACCCACACACACATAGGGGAAGGTCCCCATGCCGCTGACCCTGGCATGCAGCCCCCCACACCCACACACACATAGGGGAAGATCCCCATGCCGCTGACCCTGACCTGCAGCCCCCCACACCCACACACACATAGGG
>NW_025409480.1:3874-10449 GCF_002201575.2 Neomonachus schauinslandi
CACACACACGGGGGACGGTCCCCACGCCGCTGACCCTGACCTGCAGCGCCCCACACATGGGCAGAGCCTGGCCCGCGGGGGAGGCGTGGGTGGGGTGTGGGGGTCCAGGTGTCCCAGGTCGATCCTAGGCACTTGTTCCTAGACACCACGAGGGACCCGCGGCCTGGAGAAGAGAATGGCAAAGGTGAGCTGGGCCTCGGCGTCTGGGTGCCTGTCTGCAGGGTGGGCAGCGTGCTGGCGCTTGGGTGGAGACGGAGTGAGGTCGCCGCGGGGCATCTCTCCTGACCCATGCGAGCGTGTGTGGTTGACCCCAGGCTTCCTCTGTAGTGTCCACGGGATCAGTCCCCATAGCCTCCCCCAGGAAGCCCGTGGTTTTCTGGCTCTCGTGACAGGGATGATGTGAGAAAGTGCCGTACGTGGGTTCTCTGCTCGGTGGGGCTGACAGGTCCACGGGGAAGCGGACTCTGGCCACGTTTGGTCCCCGAGCGCCCTGGGGCTTGGGCTGTGGGCAGGCCTCAGGTAGCTGTCCTTGCAGATTACTACTTCGTGACCAGGGAGGTGATGCAGAGGGACATCGCCGCGGGCGACTTCATCGAGCACGCCGAGTTCTCGGGGAACCTGTATGGGACTAGGTGGGCCACCCTGGGCACCTCCCCTCCCTCCCAGGGGCTCCCCCTTTGGCTAGACCCAGGCAGGGCGTCTTGTGTGGGTTCTCTAAGGTGCCCACCACGTCAGGGGTCGAGACGGGGCAGCAGTTGGGGCCCTCCGGGCTGCCTCCTCCCGGCCACCTGTGTGCCCCTGGCCAGGCCTCTGTGGGAACCGCAGGTCCCTGGGGACGGTGCACAGAGAGGACTCGGGGAATCCGGGTCCCCTAGGTGCACGGGCTGTACTGCGGCCTGCCTTCCTGCAGCCCCTGGGCGGGCGTGGGAGTGCCCCCCGGTCCACAGGGTCTCTGCCCGCTCTTCCTACCTGGCTGGCAGGCCCCGAGCAGGGTCGTGGGCAGGCGGGCCCAGGCATGCCTCTGAGCAGCCTGTCCCTGAGCCGCCTGACGAGGGTGAAGCAGCGACCCCACGAGACCTATCTTGCTGCACCCCAGGCCCTGGGTGCAGCTGGGCGGGAGGGGGGGCCCCAGAGGGGTCACTGGGGCTGTTGGGCAGGCGCAGTGACTGCCAGGGCCCTCGTGCCACTAACCACAGCCACCCTCGGCCCAGCAGAGGGCCCAGTACGCAGATGCTGCAGAAAGGGGGACGAGAAGCTGGGGTCCGGGTATGTTCTTGCGGACACTCTGGCCGGGCCCACGCCCAGCGCAGGCCAGTGGGGGAGGCAGGAGCCCAGGGCATGGGCAGCGATGGTCCTGCGGAGGCCCTTCGAGGCCTTGGGGGGCTGCTGGGCCCAGGCAGCCCCACTGAGCGGTTCCTGCTCCTCTGTCCTCCAGCAAAGCCGCTGTGCGGGCCGTGCAGGCCATGAACCGCATCTGCGTGCTGGACGTGGACCTGCAGGGTGTGCGGAACATCAAGAAGACGGACCTGCGGCCCATCTACATCTTTGTGCAGCCGCCCTCGCTGGACGTGCTGGTGGGGGCGCTGGGCCGAAGCTGGGGGGCCGGGGCAGGGGTGCAGCCGCCCTCGCTGGACGTGGAGGGGGGTGGGGCAGGGGTGCAGCAGTCCTCGCTGGACGTCGGGTGGGGGGCGCCCTGGGGCAGGGGTGCAGCCGCCCTCGCTGGATGTCGGGGGTGCCCTGGGGCAGGACGTGGGCGACCCCAGGGACGCTGACCCTCCCGCGTGTTTCAGGAGCAGCGGCTGAGGCAGCGGAACACGGAGACAGAGGAGAGCCTGGCCAAGCGGCTGGCGGCCGCTCGGGCTGACCTGGAGAGCAGTGAGTGTGGGCCCTGGCCGCCGGGTGTCCCCCCGTCTCCTCAGCCAGCACGGGTCCCCCAGCAGCAGGGTCCCCTCCCGTGGAGGACCTCCAGAGCCTGCACTGACCCTGTCCCCCCACCCCAGGCAAGGAGCAGGGCCTGTTTGACCTGGTCATCGTCAACGACAATCTGGACGTGGCCTATCGGGCCCTGGAGGAGGCTCTGGCCGAGGTGGGCTCCGCAGGGGGCGGGACTCAGCCCTGTGTTGCACATGGGAGCGGGGGCTGGGTAGGCCGCGTGGCCATCAGCCCACACTGGGTGAGACCCTCCTTCTCTGTCCACGGCAGGAAATCAAGAAGGCTCAGCGGACCAGCCGCTCCTGAGCAGGACCACCAGCTGCGTGCTCCCTGGTGGGGCCTGCGCTTGCCTCGGCTAGTGCCCAGACTGCCGCGGCCAGAGGACCCTGGCCTCCGTTTACTCCTCTGTCGTGGGAGCTGCGCCAGGGTGCAATAAAGAACTGCTGGGCAGCAGTGTCCGTGAGCCCATGGCCTCTGTTCTGGGCAGGGCGCTGGGGACAGGGGCGTGCACACCTCCACAGTGGATCCCCGCTCCTGGCGGCCCGCCAGACTCCCTGGGTTCTACTTGCTGGGGCTCCCTTTGCCCTGTCTTCACACCAGGGAGACCCTTGGCCTGCAGCTGAGCTGGGGCCCCGGTCGGCGTGGATGAGCCTGCTGGACAACAGCTGCCTCTCCCACTGGCTCGTGGAGGTGCCATGAGGCCTTGTATGGGGAGAAGGACCCGGAGCTCATCCTGCTGGAGCCCCCTCCCTTCCTGCTCGTCCCTACCCTGGGCCGTGCTGGCTCAGGGACAGCCACTGCTGACCGGGAGGGAGGCCAGACCCCTGCACTGTGCCGAGTGCTGTCCTCTGTCTTGTGCGTGGTCCCCTGAGCCCGGTCCGGTCCCCGTGTTCCAGGGAGGACACTGGAGGGTCGGAGAGGGGCTGTCCCTCAGCTCTGGTCCGTGCCCGGGCCATGCTCCTGTGGTGGGACCCAGGCAGAAGTAGACAGGCTGGGCGCTGTCCCAAAGCCCAGATGCACGGACGAGGGTAGGTGGGAGCCTGGCCTGGATGCAGGCCGGCCACATCAGCCGGCAGAGGGTTACTGGGCATCCCCCCGCCCCCAGGCCAGAAGGCAGGTGAGGCGGGGCCAGACTGATGTGCCGAGGGAGGGGGGTGCGGAGGGGAGGCCCCCTTCCTCTCTGGGCCCTGTCCAGCCCCAGGGACAATCGGGAATTCAGACCCCAGGCCTTGGGGGAAACAATGGAGCCCTTGAAGGCCCTCCCCCCGCATTGTGCTTGGTGGTGAGAGGTGGCCCTGGGTCAGGCCCAGGACTCGGCCAGGCACACACCCTGTGAGGGCCAGTGTCCATCTGGCTGGCAGGTGGAAGGGCTCAGGGACTCCCATTTCCTGGCCTGGAAAAGGTAGGGCGCTGTCCAGGGGACCAGGCGTGGGCAGCCGTGTGGGGACAGACGTCACGCACCCTGTCTGTGGGCCCGGGGTCTCGGGCTCAGGAGACGCACTCGGGGGACACCAGGTACCGTGCCTGGCTGGACCACCCTCCGTTCTCAGGGGACAAAATGGCATGGTGGGGGAGGTGGGGCCCCAGGGCTGCTCGGGCCAGCTGGTGAGCGGGAAGGGAAGGGAAGGGGGTGCACCGGGGACCTTCCCCAGCAGCTGGGGCTCCTCAGCTGTGCCGGTCCGGCCAGCCAGCTGCGGTGTGTCCAGAGGCTGGGCCTCAGACGGTTCCAGCCCTGTGGGAGGTTGGGGAGGCCTACCCCGCACACGTGGCAGACACACCGGGGTGGGTACACCTGCGTGCCCAGCACAGCGCTCCTGAGCCGGCCTGGGGCTCCTTCCCGTAAGTCCTGGGGGGCGCCTGCTAGACTGCAGGTCCTCAGGTCTGGGCCCCAGGGGTCACCGGGAGCAGACCAGACCCCTGTTGTCCAGGAGCGGCCCCCAGCGTGCCACAGATGTGGTGAGTGAGTGGGTGGGCGGCCGCGGCCCCGGGCACAGTGCCAGACTGGTGTGGGGCGTGGGGTCTGGGCAGGGTGGCGGCACTTCGGGAGGGGTGGAGGCCCCTGCGGGTGGTGGTAGGGTGCTCTCGCGGGTCCCAGCCCTCCCCACGCCAGGGCTCTCGGGCTACCTGCCACGGCAGCCCCAGGAACCGCCGCGACGCCCTCCCCAGACCTGGCCCCCGCGGGACGAGCACCCTCACTGGACGCAGAGGGACTGCGGGGGGGGAGCGGTTTGCCGGCCCAGCCAGCCTCCCCGGTTCATCCTGCCCCTGCTGAGCACCCGTGTGGTGGGAGGGGGCTTGTGTGTGTGAGCGAGGGTGGGGGGTGCATTGTGCGCACGTGCGAGTGCCGGGGTCTGTACGTGGACCCTGTGAGGGTGGGGGCTCCCTGGGGCAGAACCCACAGGCTGAGTGTGGAGCAGGAGGGGGCTGGAGAGGGGAGGCAGTGGGGAGCCTGGGGGCAGCCCCTGTCCACCAAGCGGGAGACCAGTGTGCTCGGGAGCCGTGCGGGGTAGATGGCAGTGGCAGGGTGCCCTCCACGCCTGGGGTTGGAGGACTGGGCCGCCTCTGCTCTGGGCCAGGTGGTCCCGGTGGAGCCCGACTGAGGCCCCCAGGGTGGCGGTCCAGGGGCCCGGGGCGGGACAGGGGACACCCGTAGAGCCAACAGAGGGAGACCTTGGGGGAGTCCCGTGGCCGGGTCAGGCCCTGGGCTCTGAGCTCTTGAAGTTCAGGCCCAAGCTGACCTTGGGGTGCTTGTAGGCGCTCATGTGTGGATGAGGGGCCACCCACTGCTGGGCGTGCCTAGGAAGGGCAAGAGGCTGCCTCTGATGCTAGGTTCTGCCGGAGAACCTAGCGGTGCCCTGAGGTTCCCAGGGCAGGGTCCCTTGCAGATTTGGTGAGCTGAGCATTCTGGGGGGGGCCTGCCTGGCAGCCCCACGTCAGTGGGAGGAAGCTCCGCCTGCCCTGGAGGGGCTCCTGGGAGGAAGCCGGGCCAGGGATGGGAAGGAAATGGCTGGGCAGGCCCTGGCCCTCACCCCCTGCACACCCCTCCGCTCCCAGGACCTTTGTTCAGACCCCTGCAGGCGTGAGAGGAGCTCAAGTGCAGAGGCCACTCGTGGATGCAGGCCGTCCTGCTGCCTGCCAGAGCCCCCCACCCCCCCCCCGGCAGGCTGGCCACCCCCCCCCCCCCCCCGCCCCCGCCGAGGCCCTGGCTTCCCCCTCCCGGATCCTGGATCCCGCCGAGAGCGATCCCACCCACACTTGCTCTGACCGAGCTTTGGGGGAGCTGCCATCTGAACGGAGCTTAGGTCCCTGCAAACCAGCACCCCTACCCCCCACCCCACCCCCACCCAGTGGCCGAGCCCCACTGGCCTACTGGCAGCCCTGGACAGCCTTGGGTCAGGGGCCTCCCTGGGGCCTGTGGCTCAGCAGGAGTCGTCAGCCAAAGTCCCTGCTCCACGTTGCAACCTCCGGAGAAGTACCTGCCAGACAGGAGGACCCCCGTGACGGGGCAGGGAAGCCACCCCAGCTCCCCAGCAGCTCTCTTCCCATCATCAGGGTCCCTTCTCAGTAACAAAAGCCCACACTTGATCATATCCTCCTGCTCCCCTGTGTCCTCTCCTGGAGCCCTTCCACCCCAAACATCATCCGAGCGTTTATCCTCACAACTCCTCCAGGTGCCCCAGGGTCTCCCTGTGCACTCTCCTGTCCCTGTCCTCCGCTCACCTGTGTTGACCCCCTGGCTGTGTTGATGTCAGGTACCCGTGGAGCGAGCAGTCTCCGATAACGCTTTCCTGCGGTGTCCCCATTGCCGGGGGGCGGGGGGGTGGCTGTGCTCCAAGCCAGCTTTCTCACCAGCCTGGGGACTTCTGTTTTCTTAGGATTTCATTTATTTATTTGACAGAGCACAAGTAGGCAGAGGGAGAGGGAGAGGGAGAAGCAGGCTCCCCGCGGAGCAGGGAGCCCAACACAGGGCTCGATCCCAGGACCCCGGGGTCAAAGGCGAAGGCAGACGCCCAACCGGCTGAGCCCCCCGGGCGCCCCTAGGCTGGGACTTCTGCCAGCCTGGACGCTCCCTCCTTGCTGCGCGGGCTCTCTGGAGGGGCCGTCCTGAGGAACCGGGAGCTAGGTGGTGGGGGCTGCATACACTCTTTAGGGTTCCCTTTCCTTCCACTTTCATTCATGTAACCGTGTATATCAGTATGGACTCATTTATTTTACACTTTGGGTCGGACTCTATAACTAACCCAGTCTGTAATACTGCATTACTCCACTATTACCCAAATAGACGTGGCAGCGGTGCGCTGCCATATCCCTCACTGTGGGCGTGCGTGTGTGTGCACGTGCCTGCCTGTGTGGGTGCGTGTGTGCACGTGTGGATGTGTGTGTGCACGTGCCTGCCCGTGTGTGCACGCGTGTGTGCATGTGCTGGTGTGTGTGCACGTGCCTGCCTGTGTGTGCGGGCGTGTGTGCGGGCGTGTGTGTGCACGTGCCTGCCTGTGTGGGTGCGTGTGTTTTCAAGTGCCTGCCTGTGTGGGTGCGGGCATGTGTGTGCACGTGCCTGCCTCTGGCTGCATGTGTGTGCATGTGCCTGCCTGTGTGGGTGCGTGTGTGTGCACGTGCCTGCCTCTGTGGGTGCGTGTGGGTGC
>NW_025409480.1:10459-14288 GCF_002201575.2 Neomonachus schauinslandi
GTGTGTGTGCATGTGCGGGCGTGTGTGTGCACGTGCCTGCCTGTGTGTGCGCGCGCGTGTGCGGATGTGGAGGGCGTGTGTGTGCATGTGCAGGGGCTGAGTGAGGGCGTGGGCGCACATTTGTCTGCACACATGTGCATGAGAGCGTGTGTGGGCGCCCTGAGTGTGCGCACGTGCGTGCTTCTGTGCATTGCTGCGCGCGCCGGCGTGTGCGCGCGGGTTTGCACTTCCTTGCTTTCCGGCACAAGCACGTGCTCCGACGCATTCCCTCCCCCCCATGGCACGAGCAGCTCTGCCCCAAGCTCAGGGTCCTTTACTGAGAGTGGGCCCACGGTGCATGTGTTCCTTGCTATGGATGTTTTCGCACTGCCACCCTTCTAGCTGCCGGGCAAGGGACGAGGCGCGTGTACAAACCCATGTACGCGCACGTGATCGTGACATTCCCTGGGGAGCCATCCTGTCTTGTTCAGCTGAACGCGGGTTCAGACCCGATCTCCGACGCCCGACGCTACCCCACATCTACGTGGGACATTCCAGCCCCTCCCCTTCCCGGTCTATGGCCCCCAGGTAGTGAGAACCCCCAGGCAGTGACAAATAAAGCTGATGGGGGACAGCGCTGCGGTCCCAGCCTCTGAGGCGGGGGAGGGGGCGGGGCATGGGGTGTGGGCGGGGCGTTACGGGGCGTGGCGTGCAGAGGGTGGGCGGGCACGGACACGTATTGGCGCGTGTGCGGGGCAGGCCTGGCATGTGGGGGCGTGGAGGGGTGGGGCGTGGAGGGGTGGGTGTAGGCGGGCATGGACCCCTGTCGGGTCATGTGCAGGGTGAGCCAGGGCATGGAGCGTAGGACGTGGACGCGGTGTGGACGTGTGTGGGCGCATGAGTGTGTGCAGGGTGGGATGTGTGCAAGATGTGAGTGGGGCAAGGACGTGGGCAGGGGTGCGGGTGGAGCGTGGGTGTGTGCAAGTGTGCATGGGTGTGTGAGGGGCGGGTATGCTGGAGGCGGGGCCTTGGTCCCGCGGCTGTGTGGGCTCGGCCTGGGGGTGGACCTTACGTGGCGAAGGACCAGGTGTGCTTGGCTGTTACTGCAAAGTCTTGGGAGTCCCAGGAGCGGGGTCAATGGGCCTCCTAAGGTGACCGGTGAGCTAGGCTCTCAGGGAGCAAGACGGAGCCTGGCAAAGTTGCCTCCAAGCTTTGCTGATGGTGCGCAGGGGCGCAGGACAGAGAGCCGTCCAGGATAAGGACTGTGGTTCGCCATTCCTGCCTGCATCCGCCTGGCCACGTCAGGAGGCACCTTGGGCCTTGGGTTTGGAGGACCCTCCCGCATGGGACTGAGGCCGGAGCTGGTCTGTGCAGCCTCCTGAGTGCGGAACGACCCTGGCGTCACTGGGTGTGTGACATGGGCCCTGCACACACATGCACGCAGCACTGGGCGTGGCCCTCAGCTGAAGAGCCAGAGGGTGGTGCCACCAGTGAGTCTGCCCCCCACCCATAGGCAGCCTGACTCCCCAGCTGTGCTCCCTCCAACTCCTGCTGCCCAGACTGGCCCCCACCCCCAGCTGAGGGCCTGAGACGCCCTCTCTCCCTGACACATCTCATCTCTTGGCCTCTGACCGTCCAGGCTGGCCCCCAAGGCAAAGCGCTGCTTCTCACACCTCAGGGCAGGGTCAGCCCCAGCGCACAGCTAGAGCTAGTCTCAAGAGCCCCCTCTGGGGGTCTCCTCAAGCTGGCCATGGGCGTGCTGGGGACATGGTCACCCCAGGAATTAGCAAACACTACAGCAAGGCTCCCATGCATACCTAGACCACACACCAAGGGGCTCTTCCTCTCCTCACTTCTCTGGGGGTCTCCATCTGGGAGGAAGAGAAGAGCTGGGGGCCCTCCTGCTGGGTTCCTGTGGAGGTGGGACTGTCAGGTCAGGGGCGGGGACAGATCCTGGACCAGTGGGGTTAGAACCCAGGGAGAACAGCCAGCCTGGCAGGTGAGGCGGGGCCCCGGCGTGCGGCCCCGCCAGCGGGGGAGGGCTGGGCATGTCCACCGGTGTGTAAGCGTGCACGTGTACCTGAGTGTGTGCACGAGCACAGCGTTGGTAAACGTGTGCAGATATGAGTGTGTGGACATCTGTGCATTTGGTTATTAGTGTGTGCACACACGAGCGTGCGTCTGTGTCTGGGCTTGCGTGATCAGCTGTATGCACGTGGGCGTCTGCGTGCACGTGTGGGTGTGCACTTGAGGAGGGCTTGTGCGTGTGTCGCTCTGAGGGGGCACTGCACACAGATGTGAGGAAGAAGGGTCACTTCCCCAGGAACCCCAGCTGCCCCCTCTTCCTGCCCCCACCCAAGGGGAGAGGCCCCAGCTGCATAAAGAGGAGCTTCCCCAGAGCCCCTGCCTGCCTCCGCTGCCTCCAGGCCCAGAGGGAGGGGGCCAGAAGCGGCAGGCACTCAGGGGTCTCCTGTGCCCAAACTACCCCGAAGCAGGTACTGGCCTTGGTCACGAAGGAGGGAGGGTGGGCACCAGCGGTGGGGGGGCTGCAGCCCCTCTCCCCTTCCTGGAGACACAAGACAATGAATGGCAGCATCATGGTCTCCTGGGCACAGGCCCACCTGGGGGTCAGCACTGCTCTGGGAGGCGGTGAGTGGCCCCGCGGCTGTCTCCAAGTGTCACTGATGCCCTAATGTCTGTGTGCCTTGCTGGACCAGTCCCCATCCTGGACAGATGTCTGGCCTCACTTGGCTTCCCAGCGGGGCTGTCCTGGCTACAAGACTGCCGAGGACAGGATGGTGGTGTCAGGACGAGAGGGGGAAGCAGCCCAGAAGGACTGTGGGCCAGCACGGTCCCTTGAGGAAGGAGTCTGGGGGTCCTTTGTGGAGAGGGAGGAAGCAAAGGCTTAGTGTAGGGTGTGGACAGGGAAGTGGGGAGGGGTGTGGCGCTGCTGGAGACCGACCGAAGGGGCTCCAGGGGCTGGGGCTGGGGGCCTGGAGGGCTCCGGGATGCTGGGACCCTTGAGACCCTCTCCAGTGGCCTGGACCCTGCCTGAGTGTGGGGGGGGCATGGGTCTGGGCTGAGGCCCCACAGCCCCCAGATCCTGAGTGGGGCTGGCCTTGCTCTCCCTGTCCGCTCTCAGGGCCTGGGCTGGGGTCCCCAGAGCTGGGGGAGGGCCGCAGCTTGCAAGGGGCCGGGCTTTCCGGGGGCGGGGAGGGTATGGGGGCTGGCGCTAGTGCAGGCCACGGGGACCAGGGGAGGGGTCTTGGGGCAAGCCAGGGCTGCGGCTCGGCCTCTGCCAGTATCCATCCCGCAGGCGGGGTCGGGACCGAGGGTGGGCACGGCGCTCCTGGAAGGGCTGCCTCTTTCGCTGAAGGTGGTGAACCCCCCGCAGGCAGGGCCCCTGGCTCCAGGCGCCCCCCGACCCCCCCCCCCCCCCCCCCCGCCGCCAATGCTCCGGTGCCTCCCTCCCCGGAGAGTGCTCCTCCTGGTCCGCGGGTCGTGTCTCCTCCCCACCCCTGCCCCGGGTTGAGCTCCGCTCCCGGCCCCCGCAGGTCCCGCCCCCCGCCCCTATGACCAACATGAGCTGGAGCTTCCTGACGCGGCTGCTGGAGGAGATCCACAACCACTCCACGTTCGTGGGCAAGGTGTGGCTCACCGTGCTGGTGGTCTTCCGCATCGTGCTCACGGCCGTGGGCGGAGAGTCCATCTACTCAGACGAGCAGACCAAATTCACGTGCAACACGCGGCAGCCAGGCTGCGACAACGTCTGTTACGACGCCTTCGCGCCCCTGTCCCACGTGCGCTTCTGGGTCTTCCAGATCGTCGTCATTTCCACGCCCTCCGTCAT
>NW_025409481.1:0-14287 GCF_002201575.2 Neomonachus schauinslandi
AATCAGGCCAGCGCTGGGGATCAGGACATGTTTAGTAAGGAAATTGTTTTGTTCTTTCTAGAGCTGAACTTTTTGTGTCTCTTAATTCTCTCTGGATATGCCTCTGAATTTTTGTTTATATTGCATGTGAATTGAGTCTAAACAATGAAGAAAAGTTAAAAATACAAAGTGAACAGGGATTTCAGGAGCCGCTAATATTCAGTGTCTGAACTCACTTGTACTTGTCTGTTGCTTCTTCGATTCCTTTCAGATTGTCCACGGCAGCGGACAGCTGACTCTCTGTTGCCTCCAGGTCGCAGCGGGTCTTTGCAACCTTCCTAAGACAGGAAAGGTATAGACATGGTCCAGTAGCCAAGGTCCAGAAGTTCTGCCGTCATTCCTCCAGCACACTGGATGGCCTAGATTCCAACGTCCCTCATAAATGCACAGACTGACAACACAAGGAGGGAAACGAACTGAAGGTCCCATTTAGGGTTAAAGAAAAATCAAACTCTGGATGCTGCCAAGTCCCTTGCAATCGGAGCTGTCTTTACACTTCCCTACTTCATTATCAAGTCCTCAAGTAACATTGCAGTTTGTGTCCTCTCAGAGTTGGTCTTTTGTCGGAGACGGTGAAGACTCCTTTCAGTTCAAAGTGAAAATCCAAGCCTGACCAACTATAGGATGAAGCAGGGGACCATCGTTAGTCTTACACCTCCATGGGGAGCCCTGATCCTCAGACCAAGGCTGTGCCTGGTCTCTCGGGCAATCCTTCAGCAAATGCTTTCTGGAGCGGCTGTAACGGAGTGGCTCAGTTGGAAGGTGTAGAAGACAGAAAGGTGGTCAGGACACTGTACCCACCCCCAAAAGAAATTTCCAATGAACTGAACCAAGATGCCAATGACACAGAGCAGCCCCCACCCCCACTGTGGGAAGGAATAACACAAAGCTGAGTCTCCAGGGAAGACAGGGAACAGTTTGGCTTTTCAACGTGAATGAGGGACTCGAAGGTCCTGATCTCCTCCTGAGAAAAGAAAGGAAACACTGGACAAAAGAGCAAACTCGTGAGGGAATGCACCCAATTTCTAAAGAGTACAGGAAGAAACACGAGAACCAGATGGAGAAGAAGGAAGCCTAGGAGAAAGCCAGCCTGGCAGTGGGAGCCAATCTCCCCAGGACACATCAATACATTCTGGAACAGGCAAGCGGACTGTAAAGAAGCTGAACAACTTTATGGGCATGGGCTTAGAAGGAAACGAGTGAAGTTCAGGGTCAGCCAGCCAAGGTGAGCCCTCGTGAACCCGCAGGCTTTGGCTGGGACCCGGGAGAGTTACACCTAAAAAAAATCTGGTGGATGGGAAATACCCTGGCCTTCTTAGGGACTGGGCGACAGTGAGTGATGTCAGTTGTATACTGGATGAAGGCATCCAGGACTGCTGGAGCCCCAACCCACTTTCCACAAGGAGACTCCCAGTGTTTCTGCAGCAAGACAATTCCATTTTTCTATCCCCATTATTGACCCAAGTCTCGTACTGAACCAAAAGTGACTGAATTCAGGGCTCATAAGAACATGTGATGACACGGAAACCAAAAGGACAAGGCAGACAGACCCAGAGGGGACCCAGGTATCAAAGGTTTTAAGGATGGTACCTTCCCTCTTCTACTCCAAGGAGTCACACAACAAGCGTGACAAGCAGTTAGAACACAAAGGGAAATGCAGGTCACACACATCAAGGCAGCAAGGGCAGGCACAATTCTACAGAATGCATTTGGCAAAACTACTCTAGATCCAATTCTAAAAGAAATACAATTATCTAGACTGGCCGTCACCTAAATTCATACAACAGTATTTGTGACAATTCACACAAGAATAGCTTACTCTTCGGCAGCCGCTTGTCTTTGTTTAGAGAAATCCACCACGATATCCACTTTCCTCCTCAGCATTTTCAATTCGGCTTCTTGAGTTGTTTTCAAAGAACTCAGGGCATTGCAATGGTCTTCCAACAATCGTCGACGTTCTGGAAAGGATGAGTTTTCTTTTGTGTGTGTATGTGCACATGACCGGAGAACTTCGGTTTGATAGGGAAAGGAGAAGGGCAAGACCTTGAAGGCAGGAAGGCATTCCTTCCCTTCCCAGTGCAAACTCATTGCCACCATAGGCGGACTTCTTCCCCCAAAATAACATACCCTGCAGTTCTCGTTTTTTGGCCCTAAAGGCTCTCTGCTCTCCATCCTCGAATGCATCTTGGGCCTTCAAGACAGATATGAGAAAAGACATTCAGGAAATCATGATCACAGAACAACGTGAGGGCGCCTAACAGGACAGGATCATGCAGTGCAACAAAGAAAGCCCTTAAGGCATAATGGAACAAGGAGGAAGTAAGCAAAGTGGAAAATAGTTCACGTCAAAGAACTCACAAATGACTTTCTGAGTGGCTTTCATTCATATATATATATCCACATACATACATATATACACATCTTCCCCTATTCACATTGAAAATGCTCTGTTTGGCATTAAGAGAGGAAGGGACGGCACAGTTGGGCCAGCCATCGCCCTTCATCGCTCAAGTGTCTTGTGGGGATTTTCTACATATCTTGGAGGGCAGGGCTGAATGATGTGATCATTACCTCGCTGTGAAATCAACCATACTTCCTAGTCCTTATAAGAGCAAACCTCATCATGGTGGTTCTAAGGGAAATCCCAGCTCACTGCTCCGTAGGAGTTTCAGTTCCCAGAGGCCCACTCTCTACTGTGCTAAACAGCAAGCGAGGATGCTGCACTCACCTCACCCAGTGAACCAAAAGCCTGCCGGAGCCACATTAAGGTAAAACTCAACAGCCAGCTCTTACCACATCCTGATTCTTGACCTTCTTCTCTCTCTCAATTTGCAAGTGAGCCAGTGCCCAACGAAGGGTGTCATTTAAATTTTCATTAACTTCGTCAACCTTTTCGATGTTCTCCTTCAACAAAACATTTTGAATGAGTAATAATAATTCATTCCTTGGGGCAGCTGGGTGGCATCTGGGTGGCACAGTCGGTGGAGTGTCTGACTCCTGCTTTCGTTTTGGCTCAAGGCCTGATCTCAGGGTTATGGGATTGACCCCTGCATCAGGCTACACACTCAGCATGGAGTCAGCTTGGGATTCTCTCTCTCCTTCTGTCCCCTACCACTCACTCTTTCTCTCTCTCTCAAGTCAATCAATCAATCAATCAATGTTTAAAATAATAATAATGATAAGGATGATAATTCATTACTTTTATTTCTGTTGTTAGGACACAATTCAGGCAAAGAAGGGGTTCTTACCTTCAATTTAAGAACTTCCTCAGAGAGAAACTTGTGTTCACTCTTAGTTTCTGCAAGATGTTTCTTGCCTTCCCGGATCTATAAAACATATGAAAAAAGGAGACAGAATTCCAAAATAGCATCGTGTTACACAAACCTATCTACTAATGTGTGACTCCTTTCAAAATAGAGAGGCAGTGCTCTACATCTGTGAAGCTTCTCTTGAATCAGGACCATTTCTGGATCACATGAAATAGGTCAATAGGATGAACTACAAGAGGTGGAAGGAACCAAAATGAAATCACAAAAAGTATTTGAAAAGGCACTGATACCTTCAGCTCCCAAAGGGATATTTCCTGAGCAAGCTCCCTGTTTTCTGTCCTAACTCGATGGATCTTCTCATTTATTTGTTGTAAGGTTACTAAAAGGAGAAAAAAGAATCGCAAAGATAATTAGCAAAACCAGTGACATTGAACAATCCCAGTGTATGAGCACCAGAGACACATTCTCTGACACTTGGGTGTAACTAACTTGTTAGCATTCCCATTGTGCCCTAAGGAAGCAAGTTTTAGCAGCATTTGAAACCTAAGACAACCTATTTCGGGGAGATTCCTACTTAAATTTTTTTCAAAAATAGAGAAACGCCCTCAAATGTCTTCTAAGTTTACTCCCATCTGTAAGCACCAGTCTTGGAAAATGCAAACACTGCAAATGCTGATGTCATCCCCAGATATGTAACAGAAAAATCAAGCATCCTGTCAACTAACATTTCTCTCCTCCAGTGATTAAGGTACAAAAATAGGTCCCTGCAAACAACCCAAAATGAACAAAACCATCCTTTGCTCCTGCTCAGTGCCATGTCCGTTTCCAGATCCTCCTTAGAATTCCACACCAGGAAAGCTCAAAATGGCAATTGAGTGACAACTCCAAGGCCTTCAGTGACTTTCTGCTGCTCACAGATTGCCTGTCATGAACCCTAGGCAGGGGCTCTGGAGGACAAGATCTTTGGAATCAAACACACTTGGGTACAAACTCCACGTTACAGTCTCTGGAGGGCCTGGATACCTCACACTCCCTGGAACACAAGCTTTTCTCATCCCAACATGAGAAGGTTACCCTCTACCCTGACAGGAAAACCACAGTCATGAAGCGCCCTATCACAGATGGATAACACATGGAAGGTCGAGAACACAGACTCCTCTAACTGGCACTTAATTCTCTCATCTTGGGGTACCTGCGTGGCTCAGTCGGTTAAGTGTCTGCCTTCAGCTTGGGTCATGATCCCACATTGGGTCATGATTCCACCCTGGGTCCTGGGGTCCCACATCTGGGTCTGTGCTCAGTGGGGTGCATGCTTCTCCCCCTCCCTCTGCCAGCCACTCGGTCTGCTTGTGCTCTCTCTGTCAAATGAATAAACAGAATCTTTTTAAAAATAATAATTCTCTCATCTTACCTCAAAGTGCAAACTTCTCTTCTAGTGGCCCAATGTGAGCGCTCTCGTGCCCTGAGATCTCTCGTCTCACCACCCCCACTGCTGCACTCACAGGGACGAACACCAGCATTCGAGGGTTTGCTATGTGCCAGGCAGCCACCCTGGCCGTCAACAGACAGCACCGCGGAATCACCACAATCCATGAGGCCCGACACGATACATCACGCCCACTGGCACACGTTCCTTTCCACTCATTCTCCCCTGGCAGGAAAGGCTCCCTCCACTTCAGACTCAAAACCATGGTTTAAACCTCTCTTGTGACACACGCTCTGTCTGGCAATATGTGGCTCCTTCTCTAAGTGTAGCCTGCTTGTTAGACTCAAAGAGTGTTTTCTCATCTCGACATTTCACCAGGAGCCAGGTCATGGCAAAGTACTCACTCCAGACCTCAGGCTCCTATCATCGCATGCCTCCTAAACATGTCTCTGCAAAATTACTCTTTCTATTCTCCCTACTCCCATGAAGTATACCTCCTCCTGGTCTCCTAAGAGATGGCAACACCCTCCACATTGTCACTTAGACTCCACATGGGAAAGAGAACGATTTTCAGGAGTTAACAAGTCACTTAGACATCAGAAGTCACCATATTTATCCCTAGTCGAATTATACCCACATCAAACACCGGTACTGAGAATTTATGACAATGAAAACTAAAGCCAAAAAACTTACCTGCGTATTGCCGAGGCTTTATCTAAGAGAGGAAGAAACAAAATGAAGTTTGATGTCAAAACGTATTACTAGGAAAAATCTCTAGTTCAGGGCAATACCGAAACAGTCATCCAAGAAAATTACAATAATCATTTTGTTTAGCAGAATGACTTCACAGGATTAAAAAAGAAGACAAAATTGGAATTTCCTGATTAAGTCATCATAGTTCACAATCCATTTCTGATAAGGAGCACAAAGGTATATAACTTAGTTTTGACCCCCAAATCTATTCACATTCTGTGAAATGAACGTTCAACCTGTTCAATTTTTGACAGCGGACCATGCAGACATTTAAAAAAATATTCATTAATTCATCATTTCCGTAAGTTTAATGCAACCCGATATCCACACTGAGTTCAGAAACGGATTATTATAAGATCCTGAAAGAAAGAAAATGGAAGGAAGGGAGGAAGGAATGTCGGAAGGAAGGCTGGCAGGTGAGCAAAGCTCTGACAAAATTATGCCGTTTTCCTTGTCCAGAAAGCTTCTCTGAACTATTACTAAGGGTTGGCTGTTTGCTGAATTCACACACAGTTATGGCACATCAGGTGCTATGAAGTTTCCCAGACTGCTACAGAGGGTCATCAAAAAGAAAGAAAAGCCATCGAATGAGAGAAAGAGTGGCACGTGGCGAGAGATGAAGCATAAGCAACAAGAGAAATGACAGCGGATGTTTCAAAAGAGGGGAACCAGGCTATCCAGATCGAGTCACCCTGATAAATTATAGCTTAGTAAACTCTAGGCAAGACCCCGTTTTGACACCATTAACATATTTCCCCGTTCAAAAGTTTTACAGGATGAGGAGAGGCTGAGGCCAGCCCCCAAATCTTGCCGGGATACTAGAATATCACCACGCTATGAACAAGCCAGTCATAATAACGTTGTTAGGGGAAAGTCCATCAGTGGAGGGCAAACAGAAAACCATGGTGATTCCTGTAACTTCACATGTTGCTTAGGAATCTCTGAGTGGCTCTGGCCCTTGACACCCAGCCCCACAGGAAGGGGAAGTGAAGAGACAGATGAGCACACCAAAGACGTCATAGTTTTGTTTTCCTTTTTTTAAAAATTTTTTATTGTTATGTTAATCACCATACATTATATCATTCGTTTTTGATGTAGTGACCCATGATTCATTGTGCATAACACCCAGTGCTCCATGCAGAACGTGCCCTCTTTAATACCCATCACCTGGCTAACCCATCCTCCCACCCCCCTCCCCTCTAGAACCCTCAGTTTGTTTTTCAGAGTCCATCGTCTCTCATGGTTCATCTCCCCCTCCGATTTCCCCCCCCTTCATTCTTCCCCTCCTGCTATCTTCTTCTTCTTTTTTCTTAACATATATTGCATGATTTGTTTCAGAGGTACAGATCTGTGATTCAACAGTCTTGCCCAATTCACAGCGCTCACCATAGCACATACTTGTTTTCCTTTTGAAGGGAAGGTTTCTCCATTGGCAGGGAGAGGGGGGAGATTCCATTTACAAATAAACTCAAAAGATTTCTGTTCTTCTTAGAAAGGTCTGCCTTCAGGTGAAACTATGTCCCCAGAGCCTAACTGGGCCTTTCCCAAAGACTAAGCAATAGAGGTGAGGGGGAAAGTCTCAACTCCAATGCAATCGCCTCCCTGTCTCACCTGGGAGTAAACTCAGTCTAACCCCAGACAGATGAGTAGACAACCTCACCCTCACATCCTATTTACCTCAGTTCCTTTACTAGAACAGGAGATCTAGCTTTCAACACAACCTTACAAGGCATACTAAAGGTAAAAACCACAACAGCAAGCACTAGAATCACACTACCTAAGGCATCTAAGGCAGAGATGATGGCATTGGCAGGCTGGGAATTTCAAGTCCCTTCCATACCTGATATTGGATCTAAGCAAAAAGGGGGCAGTTGGAAGAAGAGATGATGAATGTAAGCAGAGATATGAAACTCTAAGATTTTACCGGGATTCTGGACAACACCGTAACAGAAATCAAGAATGCCTTTGATGGGTTCATTAAGAGACTCAACATACCAGAGGAAAGAATCATTGTGCCTAAAGAATTTCTGGTAGAAACTTCCAAAAAGAAAAACAAAGACAAATATTAAAAAGACAGCACAGAAAATCCAAGACCAGTGGGACAATTACAAATCGTGTAACACACACAGAATAGGAGCAGCAGGAGAATGGACAGAGAGGTAGTTGAAGCAATAATGACTGAGGATTTTCCTAAATTAATATAGCCACCAAACCACAGATCCAGGAAGCTCAAAACAAGGAAAGCAGGATAAATACCAAAACAAACACACCAACAACTAACGCCAACGATGCCTAATCCAGAATGTTCAGTCACAGGTGATTAAAGACAAAGAAACAACTCTGGAAATCTGGAGCAGGGCTTGGGTGTGGGTGGTGGAAGGGGGAAGGAGAGCAGTAACCCTTACCCAAGAGGAATAAGGATAAGGACTACATCACACTTCAGAAACCTTGCCATCAAGAAGGATGAAATGTTTAAAGTGTTAAAAGAAACATCCAACGGGAAACCTGTGGCCAGTGAAATGATCCTTCAAAACACACTACAGAGTAAGGAAAACCGTCGGGGATAATGATGGGCATTACTTCAACGGTAAAGGTGTCAATTCTCCAAAAGACATAATAATTTCTCATGTGCATGCATTAACAACAGAGTGTCGAAGTACATGAGGCAGAAACTGAAAGAATCGCTGATGGAAACAGATGAATCCCTATTATAAGCTGGGGAATTCAGAATCCTCTATCAGTCATTGACAGATCCAACAGATACAGAAATTCCATGAGAACACAGGTGAACTGAAAAGCATCACCAATCAACTGGATCCATTAACATCTGCAGAATAATCCATTCAACAACCAAAGTAAAGACATTCTTCTCAAGTTCCCATGGAACAGTCACTAAGAGAGGCCATATTCGGGGCCATAAGATACATCTGAACAACCAAAGGAAAAGAAATCACAGGAAGTATGTTCTCAGACCACAAATGACTCAAACTACACATCAAGGACTGAAAGATAGCTAGACAATGACCAAAAAATGGAGATTAAACAACACACTTCTAAAGAACACATGGGTTGGAGGGCAGGTAGGTGGAGGGATGGATGAAAAGAGGTGAAGGGGGTTAAGCGTACACTTATTGTGATGAGCACTGAGAAATGTATAGAATTGCTGAATCATGTTGTACACCTGAAACTAATACTACACTGTTGGCCAATTATGCTTGAACTTTAAAAAAAAAAGAACATATGGATCACAGAAGGCACTGCAACCCAAATTTAAATCTATTTCAATCTAGATGATCATCAAAATTGATGTATTAGAGGGATATTTCTATTACTGAATGGATATAAAAGGTCCAATGACTAGAAAATTTTCTGCTCATTTATGAAGAACAGTATATATAAGCTACATTAGTATACTTACAGCGAGGATGGTTCTCCAGATATAGATGAGAAAGACACAAACTCCCAAGGGGGCAGTGATAATGGGAAGTTTCCATAGAACTCCAACCCCATCAGGGCCAAGAAGGAAACGGTCAGGTACAACATGGACAAGCTGAAATAACACGTGAGACAATGAGGAATCTCAAAGATTTACAATGTCTCTGTCCCAAACAATCAACTTTACAAACCCTCCACCAGCCTCCCCCAGGTAAGCACACCTCTCAACTGCCTCCCCGTGGAGGAGAAGGAGCACAGAGGGATTACAAAGGAGCAGGGGCAAACTTTGGGGAGTGATGAGTGTGTTTACCATCGTACTGTGCTGATGGGTTTCACTGTGTTTACCTATGTCAAATATCAACAAACTGTATTCTTGAAAAAGATGTTGTGCTCCTATATATACATTATATAACACTGAAGCTGTAGGAAAAATCTAATACGCCAATCTTAAGAGATTTTATTTTGCCTACAAACACATGGCAAATCAATTTTCTATAGCTAACAGAACTTAAGAATTTATAAGCCAACATAAAATAGACAAGATAAGTAAATGTAAACTGGAGGTATTCACGTGGGATGATTCTGCCTCAACACTAGGGTCCTTCCTGACTACTCCCGCTGTGCAGATCCCTCTCTAAGAATCTGGTGTAGCCCGATCTAAAGAAGTCTGCTTATTTCTAGGGTGTTCCCTGTCTGTCTCTCTCTCCTGAGGGTAAGGGTTTTGTTTTTTAAAGAGTGAAATATTCACACTAGGAACCAGGTATTTCTTTATATTTGGACAATCCTAAGGACATTCAGGAGCTTTTGACTTTGGGGAAATCAACACTCTGTCCACACTGGGCCAAAGAAAGGATAACAACTCATTCACTTCCGGATTACATCAATCCATCAGATTTTCCTGTGACAAACGTCCCAGCAAGATGCGGTCACTTAGTGTCTGCTGGGCTTCTCAGGGCTCCCACGGACCTGGTGGGACACAGAGTCCCTGGGGACAGCCTCCAAGGCCAGAAGGAAAGGGCTGACTCAGAAGTTGTTACAAGTCAACCAACCAGGAAGCACAGAGCACAAAGGACATTTCACTGTTGAACACTCAAGTCCCAACACCAATGCTTAAGATACCACTGTTCCCAGGGCTGCCAAACTTCACAAATATGAACAATGTGCTGACATGAAATCAAAGTATGTAGAAGATGGACCCTAAACATACAAGGCTTGAGGCAGGATCTTCACCGGGCTTCCAGGAGCCAGTCTAATACCCATAGCTCCTATAAATTAGCATTCCTGACATTTTAAAAGACAATTTGAATGAGATATAATGTACATATCATACAAGCCCCCTATTTAAGACAAAGAGCTCAATGGCTTTTCATATCTTCTCAAATCCTTCCTTCTTGACACCATAACCCTAGTATTTTCAGGTTTCCATCCTGCCAGAGCTGCTCTTTTTGGACCAAGCAGCACAGACAGGACCCAGAACTTGATGTGGACGGCTGTGGCCACAGCCCCTTCAGGCTGACCGAGAAACCTGCCCTGTGGTCCTCGGTCTTCAGGAAGAACTGCAGTTCTTCTGAAGTTCCCACCAAGAACCCCATGAAAAAACTATTATTTGACCACCATGTGAAAGAACCCAGTAGGAACGAAGACACCACTAGCAGCGTTGAGTCACCGGGTGGCTCAGTCAGTTCAGTGACGACGTCTTGGTTTGGCTCAAGTCATGATCTCATGGTCCTGAGGCTGAGCCCCTCTTCAGGCTCTGGACTCACTGCACAGCTGGCTTGGGATTCTCTCTCTCCCTCCCCCTCTGCCCTTCCCCCCACACCTGTGAAGATGCCAGTGAAGTGCCATGTTTACTCACATTTGGGTTTGGGGAACCGGGACACCGCAGCAAGAGCACCAGGAACAACAGCCTCTGCACCTTCATGTCTTGGTCCTTTCAAGGGGTGCTGGGGCGTCAGGGAGGACGTGGAGATGGGGGGTGGAGTGGAGGTAGGGGTGGGTGGGGTAGGGAGGGGTGGGAAGGGGTGGGAAGGGGCAGGGTTTTAATGAGGGTTGGGAGCAGGGTAGAAATAGAGGGTGGGATTGGGGAAGGCGTTTGTCAGGAGAAGAAGGGGTCAGCGACGGTGTCAGGCTCAGAGTAAGTACTCGAGGGGAGGTTCAGAAAGGGTAGTAGGTCAGCAGGTTAGTAAATCACTAGGTCAGCAGGAAACAGCAGCAGGTGAAGGGATTGGAGGAGGATACACTTTTCTCCAAGCCTTCCCCTCGTTGAACCATTCCTTAGCAACCCAGAGGCTTTATACTCTCTCTCAGCCAATCATCTGCCTTTGCCCCTGCTAGGTCATAATGGACACCCCGCATGACCTCATTCTTAAAGAGCCCCTTCCCACCTGGCGCCCCACCACGGGCCATCCCAATAACAGGTCCTCTCTGGAACTTTGGCCATCCTTCTTGTTTCTGCTCCCTCCCAACCCAGGTCCCTGTTGCCCTCTTCTGGGCGCTATCTCCTTCCTTCCAGAACTCCCATCCTAGAGCCATTGGCTGAACAACATATAAAGCAAAGGAGGACAGAACTGCAACGACAAGCAAATACACAAGCAGAGTGGGAGGTTTCAACCCTCTCTCAGTGACTCAAAGCAGACAGAACATCCATAACATGTAGACCTTGAGAGCAAACCATCTGAATCCCACAGCTATCTCCGTATGTCTGTCCACACCCATACACCACTGTGGAGGACACATTAACTTTAGGCATGTAGGATACACTTACAAAAATGCACCCGATCTATTTTGGTCATAAGGGACATTTCAATCTGTTTCAGAGGCATGAAATCACACAGAGCATGTTGGGGTAATATAATGTGCTAGGAATCATGGATAAAAAGCTCACTAGAATTTCCCATATGTTTAGAAATTGAGAAGTACCTCTACAAATAAAATAAGAGTAAAGAAATCCCAAAGAAAAAGCTACATTGGAACCGAATGAAATAAGCATGACAAAATTGTAATCAGATATGTCTTCTGGCCTGGTATATCCTGGGATATTAGTATGAGAAGACCGTATGGCCTCAAAATCATCCCTAATTGACGGAGACATTTGAACACCTCCAACAGCGGTAGATCTGTCGCTTATCTATGTGACGCTGCTACCCACTAGCTTGGGCTTTACGTTATGAACCTCACAGGGGAAACAATCCAAGCTGACTCTCGTGGGATCTCTTGGGACCTCCAGGAATGAGAGCATTTTAAGAGAAAACATTCACCAGCTTCTCTCCTGGGGGATCCAAGACAACACCCAGAGACCTGGCAGCTCCAGGTGTGCTGGGCGGGGAGAGCCAAGCAGGTGGGCAGGGCCAGGGACCCAGGTGACTAGACAAACCCCCTGTGATCATCTCTCTTGGGCCCTGTCCTGAGCCGAACTTCCTAAACTGTTTCTCTCTAGGACTAACACAATGTCTCCCCAACTCATTCAGGCCCAAGGCAGCTGAAAATCAATGCTCTACAAACCACCACTTACTGTGTAAATTTCTTGTAAACAGGAACCACTTTAGCACTGCGAAAATAGGAATGCAGTATCTTTAACATAAATATAAAGAAGCCATAAAAGACACGCAAACAAAACCAAAACAAGGATAGCAAAACATTTGTATTAAATTCTGTTTAGATGCTGCTGCCCGCCTCCAGAGCCCCAGAGTCAGGTGGTCCTGGTTATAGAAGGAGAGACCAGCTACAGAAGGGGTGGAGTCAGACTATATATATAGAGGCCCAGCCTATAAGGGGGACTAGGGAATTCCAGGAAGGATGGCCGGGGTCACCCTGATTATAACTGGAACAGGGAGCAGGGAAAGAAGAAGCAGTGAACAGAGTTTGGGGGCCTCGAACAGGTGAGATCACTCGTGGAGGTGAGGAAGTGTCCCCAAAGCCAGTGTCAGCCTCCCGTCTACGAAGCCCTTCGTGGCCCCTGGAAACAGGGCTGGGAGCCTAGAGTGTGAGATCCAGCTGTGCTGCTTACCAGCTGTGTGACCCTGGGCTGGTTTCCTTCAGTGAGCTGGGGGCGTCCAAGCCTGTGTCCATCACTGTGCTGAGGACAAGAGGAAGCCACGTGCTGAGCACCTGTGGACATTAGCATCATCATCTCCATGGGGCAAGTGCCTTCCCAGATCCGGTGCCTCACGTCTCACAGCTGTTCAAGGCAACACTGGTGACAACCACAGGTCCCTCCTGTTTCAGGCCTGTGCTAAGCCCTGCCCTTTGCACACATCATCTCTCGGGCTCCAGATGGCAGGAGGCCCTCATAAAGTGTGGGGAGAGCTCCGGGCCCCTGGGGAGGCTGAGGGATTCCTGGGCCCTGGGGAAGGGTGAGCGATTGGGGGGCCCTACGGAGGGCTGGGGAACGGAGCTCCTGGGCTCCATGGAAGGAATGGGGGATTGGGCACCCCGGAAAGGGCTGGAGGAGTCTTGCAGGATTCCTGGGTCCCCACAGGGCAGATCCCTCCCACACCTAAGCTGGTGCAGGCTGGGACCTGGAAGCAGCAGCATACAGAGGCAGCAGGTCCATGGCATGCTGGATGGAGCGGTGAGGAATGGTCTGGCAGGCAAGTGGAATCACCAGGCTGGGCTGCCCTCGGCGCCTTCCCCCTTCCCCAGCCACCTCACTAGCTCTGGCCCTGACCTCACCCTCCAGCAGGGCATGGGCAAGCCAGGCAGAGGTGGACACCTGGGGCCAAGGAAGGGTCCCTCCCCAGACCTCTGTGTTGTGCTGGTTGAACAGACAAAAGGAGTCACCCAGGGCCCCTGGAACCAGGGGGGAGAATCTGGCCCCAGAGTCCTCTCCAATGGGGCTTGGGGAGAATCATGGAGGGACAGCATTTAGCACTGGTTCATTCACAGAATCAAAGCACAACACAATTGCCCTTGGATGCTCATGTCCGTTTATTACCCCAGCCACATCCTGGGTGCTCACTCGGGGACTTGGAAGCAGGAGAGTAACGGATAGTAATTTAAAAGAACAAAAATGCTAGATTGTGAGCACTCCTGATGCTCTTAAAATCAATGTCCAGGGCGCCTAGGTGGCTCAGTCGGTTAAGCGACTGCCTTCGGCTCACGTCATGATCCCAGGGTCCTGGGATCAAGTCCCACATCGGGCTCCCTGCTCTGCGGGGAGCCTGCTTCTCCTTCTCCCCCTCCCCCTGCTGGTGTTCCCTCTCTCGCTGTGTCTCTATCTGTCAAATAAATAAATAAAATCAAAAAAAAAAATCAATGTCCAACACTCCCCTCCTCACCCTCCCCATAGTGAGGAAACTAAGGCAGCCAGGGATTTGGCGAAGAAGACACAGTGGTTTCGGAGGGGTTTGCTGATTACATCTGACCA